>NW_005874259.1:0-16810 GCF_000147115.1 Myotis lucifugus | reverse complement strand
CCCCCCCCCCCCGCCCCCCCCGCAACCCCGACGGGCTGACTGCATCCTCCCTGCAGCTGGAGCCTGGCTGTGCCAGGCGTCCCTGGAGCGCGTGCAGAGGGAGGGCGCATCCTCCCTGGACAGCAGCAGCCTGGGCCTCTGCCTGTCCAGCTTCAACAGCCTGTACGAGGACCTGGAGCACTTCCTGGATTACTTCATGGAGGTGGAGCAGCCAGCCTAGGCCGCCACGGGCCGCCCTGACCCAATAAAGAGAGCTACGAGCCGGTGCTGGTGTCCTGTCTGGTGGCTGGTGGTTGGGCCAGGGAGGGGGTGGTCCCCCGCAGGCCTCCCAGGCACAATGAAGACCCTTGCGCGCGCACTTAGCATTACAGAGGCCATAACGCTCCCTGGGCACAGCAGGGAGTGTGGCACCTGGGCTTCCTCAGTGGCCAATAGCCGCCCCTGTGCTGTACCCAAGGCCCAGCCCAGCCCCTAAGTCCGCCACGCTGCCCTCTGAGAGGCCTCGGAGTTGGACGAACACTTGAGCCATATCTGTATTACGTTACCAGCTAAGAAAGCGGGGGTTCCCTAAATAAGAGACAGGCCGCCGCTCCCGTCCAAGGTCCGCGCTTCAGTCAAGGGTTCCCCTTTCAAGTACTGAGTCAACGAGAAGTTTCTAAAGAGAATCCGTTTCTGATAAATTAGAACACAATGAAGGTGTATCTACAATGTACACGTAACGTCCAGTTTAAACTGCGCAGGGCGGGCACAGACCACAAGTGATCTCAGGAACCTGGACACAGTGCTGGGGTCCCCCGAGCTTTCTGCTGCTGTCACTCCCAACAGCACGCGGGGCCAGCGAGCCTCAGCCCTCGGCCGCGGGCTCCTCTCCGGCCTCGGGCCTGCGGTGCCGGCGCATGTGCCGGTACTTGTCCACGTAGGCCTTCACCAGGTTGCCCACCTTCACAGGGTTGATCTCCCCGCTCTTGCTGTGGCAGATCTGGGGGAGGGGGAGGCACAATTACCCAGAGGTCCTTTCACAGCCAGACACGTGTCGTTCAGTGGTTGCCAGGACTGGGCCCTGGGGGCCCGCTGTACCCACCGCCCAGGGCCACTGAGGGTCCCACCATGATGGCCAGGAGCCCACAGGGTGTCGCTCTCTGTGACTGAGCCTGTTTAACAAGCGAGGAGGCCGCTGCCCTAGCACCACTCGTTCCTCCCAAGCGCCCTCGTGGTGCCAGGGCCAGAGCACCTCCCTCCACTCAGACCCGGGGCCGTGCCAGCGGACGGCAAGGCCCGCCAGCGCCCACCTTCTGCACGGCCTTGCGGAGGATGTCCTTGTACTCCTCCTTCGTCACCTCGCGCTTCTGGTAGAAGGGCTTGATGGCCAGCTTCACCTCCTCCACCGCCCGCTCGGCGAGCGGAGGGTGAGTGCGTGCCAGGCCTGCAGGGCCCTTGGGGGAGCCCAGCGCTTCCCGCCGTCCTGCGCGTCCCAGGAGGATGGAGAGGGGTCTCACCTCCTCGTTCTTGGCTTTCTCTGTGGCTGGCCGGGGAGTGGCCGTCCTCTCCTCGGAGTTGTTGGTGGCGGCAGCGTGGCCAGCCGGCTCAGAGGCTGTGGTCAGGACGGTGGGCACTGGGGCCAGGCTGGGTGCCGCCCCGCAGCCCGCCAGCGGGAGGCTCCCCTGCAGGATGAACTGCACGGTGGGCTGGCTGACCGGTGCGTAGGGCGGGACACTTGAGGGCAGAGCCAGGGCGGGAGGCAGGCTGGGGCCATAAACCTGGGCAAGAACAGTCTGCTGAGCGCAGCTTCGATGCTGGCAGCACCCCGGCCAGGCGCAGCCCCCGTGGCCCACGGGCAAGGTTACCTCCCCCCGCAGCCTTGACACCCACCTGGGCGGGGTCTGCAGTGGGAAAGCCAGACTCTGGAAGCGTGTAAGCAGGAGGGGGCTCGGGGCAGGGTGCCTGCTGGGAGTCCACCACAAGGCCTCCGTCTCCGGGTTCCCACGCCTCTTCCTGCGGCTGCTGGGGCCTGTGCAGTGGGGTCCCTGAGGGCCAACATGGGGAGGTGGGTGTTCTGTGACCACCCAGGACGGAAGGCTACCTCCTGCTGCAAAACTCCAGAGGAGCATCCCAGCACCAGGACACAGGCTGGAGGCAGCCACCTCCCTACCAGAGTGACCCCGGAGGCCCAGGAGCCACCGGGGAGAAGATGCCCACGGTGCCCGCTCTGTGCCCCCTCCGTGCTGCCCCGGCCCACCTGTGAGGCCACAGGAGCCCCTACTCACGCAGGCCTCGGTCCTCAGCCAGAGCGCAACCCGCCGCCTCCTGCAGGTTCCAGGTGACCCTCTTCACGGGGGCCTTCGCCCGAAGCACAGAGGTCAGGCAGAGGCCTTCCTCCTTCCCCAGCAGCGCCCCGCCCCCGGCCGGGCCTCCCAGGGCAGCCGGCACCGCAGCCTGGGCCTGGTCCTGCTGGAACGAGGCCGTCTCCTGGGGACCCTTTGTCCAGGGCAGGGGCTGCTCGGTGTCCTCACTGTGGATCAGCGACACCTCCCTTCTGATGGCAGCCAGGCTGTGGTCCTGCTGCTGGCCGGCCGGGGGTGCAGCGGGGGTGGGTGGGACCCCGCGCTCAGGCGAGGAGGAGTCTGTGCTCTCTGGGGAGGGCGGGGAGCTCATGTCGTCGAGCTGCGTGAAGATGCCTTCACTGGAAAAGTCGTCAAAGACGTGCCCCGCCTCGACCGAGTCCACGTAGTCCAGGTCCTCGGGGGCACATTCGGCCGGCACCTCTGGGGCAGGGGGAGCCTTCGGGGGGGCCTGGTCGGCCTCAGCCCCTTCTGGCCAGGCTTCAGCTCCTGCTGAGGCCTGCAGCCCCACCGTGTTCTCCCTGCCCGGCCTCGGCTCCTCCTGGGGAGGGGGAGCCGGGGAAGCCTCCTTCACGGGCAACTTCCTCTCCGGGGAGCGGGAGCGGGAGCGAGGCCGAGACCGCTTCTCACGGGAACGAGGCCGCCGGTGCTCTCGGGACCTGTGCTCCAGGCTGGGGGACCTGGACCTGTGCCGCCTCCTCTCACGGGAGCCCCGCCTGTCTCGGGGCCACTCGCGGCTCCTCTCCCTAGGACGGCGGGGCCTCCGGGCCCTCTCCAGGCTGCTGGGGGGAGAGCACCCCCTCCCCTGAGACCTGGAGCGTCTCTTCTTCTTCCTCCTGCTCTCGCGGTGCTCGTGTGAGGAGCTCCCAGGGCTGCCGGAGCGGGAGTGGGAGCGGGACCTCCGCCGGCCTCGGCCCCACGAGTCCCTCTTCCTGTCCCTGCTCTTGTCCTTGGCCTTCCTCCGCTTGGCCCGCTCGTGGCTGCTGGAGCGGTCACTGGAAGACCTCCGAGCCCTGGCCTTGGCCGGGGGCCTCTTGGCCTGGTCCTCACCCACCAGAGGTGACAACGACCTGGAGCTCCTGTCCCCGGAGCGGGAGCCGGAGCGGGTGCGGGAGCGGGTCTGCCTGTGCCCCGGGGCGGAGGCCTGCTTCCTCTGGTCGGTCTCTCTGCCGCGGGAGCTGGACGGGGAGCGGGAGCGGGAGCGGGACGGAGACCGCAGCTCCACGATTCTGTGGGTGGTGGTCGGCAGGGTGTCCGGCTCCACCACCGTCACGCAGGTCACCATCCGCTCCTCAGAGCCGAAGAAGGTGGTGCGAGGCGGCCGGTCCTCGTCCTCCCAGGGCTCCAGTGGGGATGGCCTTCGTGCCCGGGGGGCTGAGTCTGGGCCCCCGGCGGGCTCCTCGCCCCGGAGCTGGAGCAGGCTGGAGGGCGGCCCCCGAGAGGGCTCGGGCTCCGTCCCAAAGACTGTTTTCACCGTGTAGGAGGTGACACACCGCACGGTCTGCGAGGGCGGGGCCTTGGGGCTGCCGATGGAGATGGTGCGGGTGATCTCCGAGGGCAGGAGGCCGGGGCCCAGGCGCTCGGGGCTGCTGCCTGCAGAGCTGGAGTCCGAACCCGTGGGGTTGAACGGGTCATAGATCTCGCTCTTGAGCTGCTTCGTCTTCCTGAGGGAGAAAAGGGGGGCGGAGTTCTCTTTCCTCTGCGCCTTATCGTCCACAGGCTGGAACGTGTGGCAGAAGCCGGGGCTGGAGAGTCTGCTGGAATGCGCCGTGTTCCCGGGAATATTGATCCGGAAGCTCTCGAAGGTTGAGCTGCCGCCCTTCCCCCTCGAGGGTCCCAGCGGGGCAGGGGACTGAGCACCGCCGCCCCTTGAGTGCACGCTGGGCTCCTGGGGGCCCCTGCCGTGCGGCGAGCTCTCCGCCCGGGCCCCGAGGCCAGGCTGCCCCGGGCCCTCCCTGCCTGTCAGCCGGCTGATGCAGGAGCTGGGGATCTCCACTCGCTGCCCGCCGGCGGGGGCGGGGGGCGGGGGCTGTGTCCGCCCACCCACTGCCGCTGTCCCTTCTCATCTTTGGTATCCTGGGGAGCTGGGAGATGTCCGCTCTCCGCGGCGCGGGCCCCGGGGCCTGGCCTGGCCCTGCACTCGCGGCTGGCACATCAGGGCCGCCGTTTGAGATCTTAGATGTGAGTCCAAGAGGCCCAGCGTGCTCATTGACGCCTCTAACTTGTGGGTCCTCCCGTCGTTTGAAGCCAGGACTGTTCACATTCGACGGGCTCTGGGCCTGACCTGACCGAGGGGTCGCTGAGGAGTCCAGTCTCGCCGCAGCCCCCGACGTGAGCGCAGGGACGTGGGAGGGGGTGGACCTGCCTTGACTGCGCGACCCCAGGCTTCCCAGGAGCCCTGTGCTTGGTGCTGGGGGCTGCGGGCCGTCTCCCCCTCGGGACAGACCGACTGAGTGTCGCTGAAAAGAAACAGGTGCTAAAAGACAAAAAGGCAGACGGCCATCAGGTGCCCTCCCTCCTTTCCAGGCTCCATGACTTGCTTAGCCTTTATCACACGCTGTCTAGCTGTGCATTTCAAGTTCCTCCTACTTGTTGCTGGTGGGGGCACAGCCCTGTGGGGGGCGTAGGGACCGCCGGGGCGCCCTGGGCAGCTGGAGGCTTTGCTGTGGGGCTTCCCTTCTGCCTCCCCTTGTGATATTTGGGTTCAGGATGTGCCGAAGCCAGTGACAGACCTTTGGCAGGAGGTAGGAGGGGAGGGCTGCCCGCCTCCGCAGCGCTGCCATCACTGGCTGCCCAGTCCCCACACTGGACCCCACCCCCAAGACCTGCTAGGCCAGTGATGGCGAACCTATGACACGCGTGTCAGAGGTGACACGCAAACTCATTTTTTTGGTTGATTTTTCTTTGTTAAATGGCATTTAAATATATAAAATAAATATCAAAAATATAAGTCTTTGTTTTACTATGGTTGCAAAGATCAAAAAATTTCTATATGTGACACGGCACCAGAGTTAAGTTAGGGTTTTTCAAAATGCTGACACGCCGAGCTCAGAAGGTTCGCCATCACTGGGCTAGACCCAGGTCAGCGGAGGGCTCCGCGTGCGGGCTCAGGGCTGTGAGGACACAGGCCACGGGGCGGCCTTGGGCCTGCGGCTCCGTCACCACCCAAGTGATTTGCTCGTCACCACCGTTCAGAACATGAGGGAAAAACAGGAGGACGCTGCCCCTCCTTTACGTCTTCTGTGCGTGGAAAACGCACCCGCCCTCCATGCGCACCCACCCAAGCAGAGCGTGTCTCCACTTCCGCTCGGAGGCGGCTTACCTGCCCGCTTGGCGCTGAGCGAGCCGTCGCGGTGGATGGTGATGTCGGAGCTGTCCATCATGAGGAGGCTCTGGCCCGACAGGATGCTGCCCAGCAGGTCGGGGACAGGGGCCACGTCCACGTCCGGCTCGGGCGCCGCGGCAGGAATGCTCCTCCTGCAGGTGCAGACTAGGCCCTGCCACCGCTGCCCTCAGGCCCTGCCCCGCCCCCAGGCCCTGGGAGTGGGGCTGAGAGGAGGCCGTCCGCCAGGACCCCCACAGGAGTGAGACCCACCCCGCAGCTCCCCTGAAAACGGGGCGGGATGAAATCAGTGGGTGCACCACAGGCCAGAGCACAGCGGAGCAGCTCTGCCGTCATGGGGTTCAGTTTCTTCTTTTCCCCCAAATGCTCCAATGAGAAAAGGCCCAGCCCAAGGCGCAGCCCAGCAGCCTGGCCCCCACCCAGCACCCCCGCGGACGGCTCCCCACCCAGCACCCAGCACCCCCGCTGACGGCTCCCCATCCAGTACCCAGCACCCAGTACCCCCGCTGACGGCTCCCCACCCAGCACCCAGCACCCCCGCTGATGGCTCCCTATCCAGCACCCAGCACCCCTGCTGATGGGTCTGCCCGTGGCCTCGTGCCCTCGCTCCCCATCAAGAAGCCAAGGGGAGTCTGGGGGCTAGAGACCAGCCAGCATGGCTGCCACGCCGGAACCGCTGCCCTTGGCCCTCAGACCCACCTGGAGAGCCCCATGGAGACGGGCCTGGCCACGGGCTGGTGAGACCGCAGGGCCGAGCGGGAGAGGACCCTCCTCTTGGCACTCAGAGGGGAAGCAGGGCTGGCAGACGGCTCTTCGCTGCTGGAGGAAGGACACCAACCGAGGAAACGGTGACCCATGCCCGAGGCCCACGGGCCCCTCCAGCCCCTGCCCCAGTGCCCAGCAGGACGGCCTGGTGCTGCCCACACGGCACTTTCCTCAGCCAGGACGAGCATGCAATGCCTGAGGCAGGAGGCAGCTCCCTCGTTTTCCCAGCGGCAACCGGAGGCTCACCCTGGCCCACAGGGTGGCGTGCCCACCGTCACAACACTTGGAAGAAGGGAGGTGGCAGCTTGCTCCCCAACTCTGCAGAGGTGCCTGCGGCACTGCCCCCCTGCAGTCACCTGTCGAAAGGGTCCAGCTCATAGGGGTCTCCGAAGACAGAGAGAGAGGCAGCCCCGATGTCCGCACGCATCAGCCCCAGGGAGGGGTCCGCGGGCCGGAACACGGACGGGATGCAGGCCCCGTGGGTCGGCCTCCGGAGGCCCAGCGTCCGCGCGATGCGCCCGCGAGCTGTGACTTCACTCTGAGCAGTCTTGACGGGAAAGAACCGCCGTGAGACCCGTGGATCTGGTGCAAGCTGGCCACACCAGCAGCGGCTGAGCCCACGCCAGACCAGAGCGGCCGGCCCCACACCATCCCTACGCCCACCACCAGGCCTCTGCAGGTCCCAGGCCAATGAGGGTGGACCTGGGGCTCCGCCAAGACAAGACAGCCTGCCCGCTGGACCCCTGTGGGCGCTGCCCTCGAAGCCGCCCCAGCGGCCCCTAAAACCAGGGATCGCCAGGGAGCCTCCCGACGAGCCAGCAGCTCTGCCTGTGTCCTGGCCGACCCGCAGGACGCCCGCCCGTCTGCACTCTGTGCATGGCTCCCAGCAGGAGGCCGTTCCAGGACACCACGCCCTCGCAGAGGACCTGGCAGGCCTACCTTCAGCTTTTGTCCTTTCCTCTTCTTCCCGCGGCCCTGGCGTCTCTTGGACCTTGTCCCCGAGCTCCTGCTCCTCACGGCCGGTCTGGGCTGGGTTTTCTTCCTTCCCAGCACTTTCCTCCGTCTTCCTGCAAAGAGGACACCGCGGGTCTGTGCTCCCCGCGTCGCGTGCCCGTGGCGTCCCCGAGGGGTGCACCCACCAAGGCTCCGCAGGGGAACCACCACGTTCGCGCTTGGAGTCTTCAATGGGAAAATCAACTGCAGTTTAGAGGCCCTGCCGCCCACGGAGGGAGGGCGGGCGGCCGTGCACAGCAAGGCCCGGGCTTGGAGAACCGGCGCCCACGTCCGTTACATCAGAACAAACCCGACAGCGAGCAGCGGCGAGGGACCCGGCTCTGCACCCCGGGGCCTGACCAGAGACGAGAACACGGGCCGCTCCCCGGACACCACCCGCCCCGCCCCGTGAGCCCGCGCTCAGGCCTGACCTGCGCCTTGGAGCTGCCAGGGCTGCTCAGTGGGAGGAGGGGCCCCGGCACCCGAGAGGCATGGGAGCCTCGGCAGGGAAGCAGGGGCGCCAGGAAGATGGCGGGACGGACCCTGGGCGCCCGCAGCTACACCCCACGCACCCCAACTGCCCCTGTGAGCTCACAATGGTGCGGAACCCTGTGACCGCGGGGCTGCTGAGTGACGCCGTGGGGCTGAGGTCTGCGCACCGAGGCCCGGCCACGGGGGGACCCTCAAGCTGTTCAGCTGAGCCCCCCCACGGCCCCAGCGTGTCCACGGCCCCGACCTCTGACAGACACGCCCCCCACCCCCCACCCCCCCGCAGCGGCACACAGACCAGCAGACCAGCCACGAGCGCGGGAACCCGGGCCCAACTACCGGCCCACGGGCAGGGACAGGCTCGGCGCGGCCGGCAGTGCGGACCAGAACCAGGACCAGAACCAGGACGCCGGGACGGGGGACGTCCACACGGGGCGCGGACAGTCTCCGCACAGCAGCAGCGCTGCCCTGGCTGTGGGCTCGCACAGACGACACTCACAACCCCGTGGCCTTTGTGACACAATCAGACTCCGCACGGACGCTGCTCGTGGGGGTGGGCACCCCTGCTCGTTCTCTCGGCACAACGCAGCGTGTGGGTGGACTGACGGGAAAAGCCTCCCTCTGCCGGGCGCACCGCCCGCACTCACAGAGCAGAGGGCGACGCTGCGAGGAGGGGCGGGCGAGTGCTGGGTGCCGACGAGGGAGGCCAGGGCTGAGCCGGGAGGACGACGGAACGGCTCCGGGCCCCTTTCTGCAGCCCGACCAGTGCGGGTTTGACCTACACCTGCCAGAACTTCTTTAGCAAAGCAAACAAACAAACAAAACCTCAAGCGAAAAACAGCAAAGGAGGGTAACCACACAGAGCCGCCTGCCACCTCACCAGGCGATGCCCCGTCCCAGCTGGACGCTCGCAGGGACGAGGGCAGCTCCGGAGCGTCCACTCAGAGACTGTCCTCCGAGCAGGGGAGTGAAGCAAGTGAGAAACACACGTCAGGAGTGTGACCGGGTTTATGACATCAGAAAAAAGGCGCACGCGCGCGCACACACACATACACGTACGACACAAGAGCCCATGATGCTGAATTTGAACTCGAGAATCGGTGTGGCCGAGGACCGCCTCCCAGCTGCCCACTAAAAGGGCCACAAGGCCCACAGCTCGCTCCACGGAGGCCGCACATGCCAGGCCTGTCCCAGAGCAGCGGCTACCACGGTGCCCACGGTGGGGAATGGCACCGACTGTTCAGTCGCTCACTGCCCTGCGCTCACTGAGGGGGAGGGACCCACACCGGCCTGGCAGGAGCGCTCCCGTGGGGCCTGCAGCTCCCAGGGAACCTGTCAGGGACGGCGCCAGCCCACGCCTGGCTTACTTGCTTTCCTCCTCCGCTTGGCGGGAGCCCGCGGCGTCGTGGGGCGCTGATACACGGCTGTGCTCAGGCCAGAGGCAACGGCTTCGATGGTCTCGTCAAGCAGAGAGGACATCAGGTACCTCGGGACATGCTGCACGCAGGTGGGGTTGGTGGGCACCAGGCTCATCCACACCCTCCCAGGGAGGCCCGGCCAGGCCGCCGTGGGGGGACACACAGCCTAGGCCCACCGCACAGCTGGCATCACCCTCTCGATTCCACAAACCGCAGATGCTTCCTGCTGGCAGGGACCCAGGGGGGGGACCGGCCCAGGGAGAGGGGAGGCCTCCCAGGGAGCAGGCTCAGGGCGAGGGCGGAGGATGAGGAGGGCCAGGCAGGCTCAGGAGCAAATGGAGCAGAAGAGTCACACCCCCAGGACACGGGCCGGGATGGACTGCAGGTGTCCTCCCTGGGAGCCGGTGGTGGCAGTGGTGTTTGATGAAAGCACTAGACCCAAGTGCCCCCAGCTCCTCACCCCCTCCCCACCCAGCAATGCTCCCATAGGAATGCCCTGAAGCTGGACGGCCGCCCAGACCCACCTGGATGCTCCGGGCAGTGGACATGCGGTTCCGGTTCACAGTGGCTCGAACACGCTCGCTCTGCCGTGTCCTGGCGATGGCCCGGGTCCGCCCCTCACGAGGCCGCAGCCGGCTGGCGGTCGGCACCACATCGACCAAGAGCAGAGAGACCTCCTCCTCGGTCACGGGATCCGCATCTGGGAGGAACGGAGATGCTCGCTGTGCAGCTGGCCCTCCAGACCGGCAGTGCCGAAGCCTGGGCCCAGCTCCCACCGAGAGCCCACCCAGCTCGACGGGCCTGACTGCCCTGCTCTGGGCCGCGTGGACACTGAGGTGGCGGCGCTACCTGCAGGAGAGGTGGCAGCTCCGGGGCTGGCACATCCTGGACAGAACCACTCGTCCACGGGCACCTCCTGGAGAGGGGGGTCCAAACACTCCATGTGGTACCTACAGGAGTGCAGGGCCAATCAGACCGGGCCCGGCCACACCCGGCACCGGAGAGCAGGTGCGCAGACGCGCCCCAGACCACAGCGTGGCCCGAGGTGCTAAGGCGTCTCCCTGCGCGTCAGGGCCCGGGCCTCGCTTCTCAGCTCCAGGGAGAAATGCCGGCTGTGGACGGGCCGGCAGGCGGGCCCCACGCTCACCCGGCATCACAGCCATCGCAGAGCAGCAGGCGGTCCTCCCGGTCGCTGCGGCCACACACCTCACAGAAGGTGGGGTCGTCCTCCTCCTCTCCGGCCCTGGCGTTCTCCACAGGGACCTGGAGGCAGAAGGCGCGGCTGCTCACATGGCCAGTGGCGCCGACCCGTCCATCCAGCAGGGCTGAGTCTGTGGTCGGCCCGGAGCAGCTCCTCAGCTTCTTAAGGTTTCTCCGTGCCCCGCAGACCGACCCAGAGGCTCGGAACTAATACGCATCCAGGGGTTTTTATGTTTTGGGACCATTTTAAGGTAGTTTATCAAGAAGAAAAAACGGATTTAACCGAAAACAAAGTGGTGCCCATGCGAGGGCCCAGCGCAGAGCACGCAGTGGAGACAGCAGGGCCCTGGTGCTGGAGGAGCCCACCCACGCCCCGGGCAACCACGAGAACAGGAAAGCAACCTTCAGGCAGCGGGTACTAACCACTCGGAAAACGTCACATAATCGAGCAAAGACGTGGAAACGCAGCTGCCATCATTCGAGCCCTGTCTGGTGGGAGGTCTGTGGACACGCCCCTGCCTCTCCTGCGAGCCCCCCAGCAACACCCCTGCAGGTGTCAGCAGCCGCGGTGACAAGCAGGCCGCGTGTCTGGTGGGCTCTCCCCCTGCACCTCCCGTCACACCGCGGCAGACTCTCCAGGGAATGAGGTGCCTGCAGGAAAACTGCCCACACCAGGGCCCAGGCGGCCACCTGCAGCACCGACCCCAGAGCGCCAGAAAGGGTGTGGTCTCAGCAGAAATATGCACCTCACGCACCGGCACCTGCGGTTCTGTGCATTTGTAACAAAAAGCGGGTCTACAGCTGCGAGAGCTGCGCGGCCGTCCCTGGCGTTCAGGTCTAAGGCGCCTCTAGGAGCCTCTCTACGGCTCGTCCGCGACACCAGCGGTGCGGAGGCCCTTTCGGTCTCTGAAAAGCAGAAAAGCCAGCCGAAACCTGGTCCCGCTCCCAAGAGAACCGCCTCCTCCAAGCCTGGCTGCGAGGCCAAGGGCAGGTAGGAGGTGAGCGCTGTGGAGAAGAGGGCGCCTGGGAAACGGCCCCCCTCCCCTGCAGTGCCCCTCCCCAGCACCCACGTGGCCGACAGACAGGGCAGCTCCCTCCCCCACGGGCTTCCGTCACGGCTGCAAACGGCAACCTGGTGGGTTTCTAAGAAGCGTGGGCCAGTACGCACTCATCTCAGGAAAGCAATTTGGGAAGCTTCCCCCGAGACAGGGACCATGCAGTGAACGCAGCGGTGGGGCTCCCACAGCGCAGACACTCACCTTCTTCAGGACTTTGCCACCAAACTGGGCTCGAATACAAATGCGTTTAAATAGAGTTCGATCGACTGGACAGGAATTGGCATTCTGTGAGGAACAGGAGCGGTGTCAGGAACCTGCGGATCACTTTCACTAGTAACGTCTCACTCGAAATAAAGCACGCGCCGAGCCTGCAACATGCCTTCACCCCGAAAGCCAGACGGTCCGCCTCCGCGCGCTGCGGAGCTAAGCTGCCGGTTCACAGCGGCGAGGCAGGAGCCGCCGCGGCGAAGAGGAAGGAAGGGGAGCCCGGCATGTGCACACGGCCGCTCGCAGGCGTGAAGGGAGCTGAGGGAGAAGGCGCGCAGGG
The DNA here is from genome assembly GCF_000147115.1 of Myotis lucifugus. NCBI lineage: Eukaryota > Metazoa > Chordata > Mammalia > Chiroptera > Vespertilionidae > Myotis > Myotis lucifugus. The sequence continues at coordinate 4,658 of NW_005874259.1, read as the reverse complement.
GACAGGGGACGGGCCACGGGCGCCCCTCTCTGTTCCAAGCCTGTGCCCGTGTTCCATGAGCTGCTCCCGTCTCAGCACACGCAGAGGGCTCCCTCCTCAGAAACGCTAAGATCTTCTTGCCTTAACAGTGTTTTCCACGAGTCCTATTGAACGCCTTTACTAGATACACCATGTACAGCGCAATGCACTTACCACTGTGAATCTCCACATCCTGGGGCAGCCCCCCCAAGCTACCAGCCCCCTGCCCCCTGGGGTCTGGGCGCCTCTGGCCAGCACAGGACGGGGCTGCCCCCGAGCCTCCCACAGGCAGCCCGCAGCCCCTCCCCCTGCTGTGCACACCCTCAGACGTGTCTGCCGGACGCACTTGGTCCTCTGGCTCCCAGTGCGCTCCCTGTGGGAGGACATGTCACACCCACACCTGCCTGAGGAGCCCTGGGCTCCGCCCACCCACACGGGCTCCAGGCTGTGCAGGGCTGTCGCCTTGTGGTGTGCGCAGTGGTGTCCCGCGCACCCCGCCGACTCCTGTGCTCAACGTCTACTTGTGAGTCCCTCCCGGGACGTCCGGAGCCTTATCAGGGGCCTCCCCGCTGCACCTCCCGGATGGCAAGGAGGCCGCCAGGTCCTGCGTGTGAGCTGCCTGCCGTCACACGCTTACAGAGGAGCCCCTCTCTGCCCACGAGGTGCCGCTGTGTCCACTGTGTACTTGTCCCCTGGCCCTGCCAAGCTCCACGGCCCGGGCCCCGTTCCCGGAGTCCAGCGTAGCCACCACAGACGACAGCGCCGCGCCCAGGAGGGACTCTCCCCCTGCGTCTCTCCGGGAACCGCGCAGCCGCCGGGCGCTGGGCTCTGGGAACCGGCGCCACTGCCCCTCGCGCGAGACCTCCCACACAGGGAGGGGCCCCCTCCGCTTGCTCTCAGCTGCTGCTCTGGCCCCTCCTCTGACTGACGTCTATGCGCTCCCACCGTGAGCCGTGGCTCACCCTGCATCCAGCAGCCCTGCTGAGCCACAGTCCCTGGCCATGCCTGTGCTGGCGTGGCGTCACGGGTGGGGTGGGAGCGCGAGGAGAACAAGACAGAGGACGCGTCAGCACGGCCACACCTTCTCATCGCTGCACAGTCCACGCCTGTGAGATTCTCACGATCGAGTGGAAAGAACAGGAGCAGGGCTTCTGGCGTCCTCAGAGACACGCAGGCTTCTGGGCCTCTCCTTGCAGGCCCCCGGGACTCGGCACCTGCGACCCCCCCAGCACACGGCACCGCGCACCTGAGCCCCGCTGGCCCCTGCGGTCCCTGTCCTGCTGGGAACGCTCCTCTCCTGCCGCCTCTGCAGTGCGCGTCCCCCACAACCCAAGAGCCAGCGGCCAGGCGGGAGCCAGGACCGGCTGTGAGTCAGCCCCAAGGCCCCACGCCGGCAGCAGAGCAGAGCACCCAGCACGAGGCGGGCACAGGCCGGGCCCTCAGACAGGAGGCCCGAGAGCAGCCGCCTCACCTTGGACCACTCCAGGATACAGTCCAGGCAGAAGTAATGGGCGCAGCTCTCCGGGGTCCCCACAGCCTGGTCCCTGAAAGTGTTGAGACAAATGGGGCAGCTCTCCGCTTCGTCGTCGGAATGACACGTGCCATTGGCCTCCGGCTTCCCCTGAGGGTCTGCTGCCACCAGTACTTCCTCGTCATCGTCGTCATCATCGTCTTCGGAACCTTCGGAACCTTGAGAAAGAGGGACACACGTGAGCTACCGCCGCGCAGGGGAAACCCGGCTCCCACCCCGCACTGCGGGACAGATCGCCTGCCGGCGGCCCCGCCGGGTGCTGGCAACGGCTCCTCACCTCCAGCCGCTCTCAAGCTGAGGGGCACAGCACTGGCCGGGCAGCTCCAGCAGCCCCAGCCCCGGCCCCGGAGCAGTCAGACCCCACGGGCCGGGCATGACTAGGTCAACTGCCCAGGCCAGCGCCCCCGACGGCGGCCACACTCCCAACCCCTCCTCAGAGCAAGTGGGAAAGAGCCGTCTGCCTTCAGACAACACTGTCCTTAGCAACCCCACTTCCCTCGGGCCAGAGAGCACCGGTCCTAAGCGGACCACGAGGCCGCCCCGGTCGGAGGCTGAGGCTGGGAGCCACCCGCAGAGACGTAAGGGGACGCTCTGGTCGAACACGCAGTCACCGTGTTTAGTTTTCTGTCCTCCCCGAGTGCACACAGACAGAGGACAGACCAGAGGTGTGGCCGCCTCGCCGGTCCCAGGACTCCACCCGTCCCTCCCTCTGCGTGTGGCAGCACCGGTGCCCACCACGCTACTGCCCATGACCCTGCTGCTGTGGCAGAGCAGTTCCCGGGTCGGGGGGACTGCGTCAGGAGAGCCCTCCAACGGCGGTTCTCCTGCCGACGGCAGAGGTCCGAGGCACTCCTGCTGGGCGGCCGAAGGTGGGCGCCAGGAGCGGATGACAGTGCCCCACAGCCGGCCAGAAACCGGACTGCAGCCCTGCCCGAGACCTGACTTCTGCCAACAAGCGGTGACCCTGGAGGAGGGCGTCGTCCCATGCACCAAAAGGTCGCTAGTTCAATTCCCGGTCAGGGCACATGCCCCAGTTGCGGGCTCGATCCTCGATCCCCGGTAGGGGGAAGGCAGGAAGCAGCCGCCAAACAACGTTATAATCTCACATCAATATTTCTCTCTCACTCTCTCCCTCCCTTCCTTTTTCGCTAAAAAAAAAGTCAATAAAAATCTTAAAAGGAGACAATGAGAGTGAGCACAGGCGGGAGCCCCTAGCAGCGAGGACCTGGTCGGGAGCCTGGGCCAGGGCGTGCTCCGTCCACCCGAGACCCAGGGCCTGGAAGGGGCACCGAGCTCTCTGCTCATTCTGCCGGGAGGCGTGGAAGGTGGTCTCCCCGGAAACCGCCGTTCCGTTCCCGCCGCTCTGTGCTCCGGCACGTTCTCATCTCCTGCCCTCACCAGAGAGGAGACCGAGCAAATCGCGTCACACCGAAGTACGCCGTCGCCCCGTGGGCATGGAGGACACCCCACAGGGCCTGCCCACAGGCCCGCTCCGCACGGAGTTTCTCCCCAGCGCCTCACCCACCCCTCAGCGGCAGTGTGGTCAAGCAACGTCACTGGGGACGTTTTAGGACCCGCTGCCCTCACAGCGAGACCCAGGAAGCCGCTCCACAGGCAGCGCGCTCACCAGATCCATCCTCCAGGTCCGCCTCCTCCTCTCCATCGGTGCCGTCGCTGAGCTCACTGCCCGTGTCCTCAGAGCCGCCACTGTCACCGTCACTGCTTTCTTCTAGACCAAGACAGGAAAAACACAGGCCGGGCAGAGTCACAACCGAGGCAAGAGGAGGGCGGGTGCACAGAGGGGTGCAGCAAGCATAGTGTGGGGGGGGGCGGACAGAGGGGGACAGCAGCTGCTGGCAGGTGGGGAGGTGGGGCTGGTGAGGACAGAAGTAGGAAAAGCAAAATCCCTTTGCTCCATTTACATCTGTATTGCTTACATTAAAAATAAGACAAGACATCTGTTCTACTCTCAACAATAAAGGTTATTTTTAAAGATTATAAAAATAAGACAAAAGAATGTACCACTTCTGCAACTTAAAAACAAAGTCATGTAGACATCACTGAGACAACAGCCAAAGGGAACTCAGCTTGTCTTTCTAATCCTCACCCGAGAACATGTTTATCGTTTTAAAGAGAGAAGGAGAGAGAGAGAGAAACATCCAGGGGAGATGGCACCGCAACCTTGGTGTAGGGACAACGCTCCAGCTGAGCCACGGGCCCGCGTGGGCGCTCGGCTCTCTGAGGGCCCGCGTCGTGCAGCGCGGGGACCCGACCTCTCCTGAGGTGCCGGCCACGGGCCCGCGCTCGGCCACGGCAGGAGGGGCGGCGGCTCACCAGCATCACTGGCCACGGTGGCAGCGCTGAGTCCCGGGTGGACATCTGGCCCCAGGCTCTGGTCCACCAGCTCGTCCAGGCTGTCCTCATCCATCGCTGGACATGGGAGTTCAGCCTGCAGGAGAGAGAGCAGTCATTCCCAGCTGTGCCAGGCTGCAGAGAACGGCAGCCACTCTAGCGTCGCACCCCTGGTGACACGTCCATCTGCAGGACAGGAGGCCGAGCTGAGAGCATGCGCACAGCAGCCCAGCCACAACGCTGTGGGTACAGGGAAAGGCAGATTCTTAGCTACCGAGCTACATGCAGTCCGACCTCCACCTGCAACAAGCCCGTCAGCTTCAGCTGCAGGTTTGTACTGAGACGAAAGGGCTTGTCAGGAGCTGAGGCAAAGCAGGGCTTTCGACAGGGGCTCCCCGGAAGGCCGAGGTGGCAAGCGGGGCCCTCCCCGGGCAGATCCGCTCAGCCAGGCTGCCCGCGGCCTCTGCTCCGGCCCCATGGGAACCGCGGCTTTAGCTCACCCGGAGCAGCCCCGGAGCAGCCCGGGGCCTCGGGGAGCAGAGTGACGTGAGGACCTGCCCTCCGCCACCATGGCCACCCCCTGGGCTCCTCATCTCCAAGTGGGGACACCTGTGGGATCTCTGCACGGACAACAGACCCAGACAGCGGCCTCTAAGTGCAGCAAGACCCGCTCTCCCCCCCACCCCAGAGCCTCCAACGCTGGTCCCCAAATAAGGGTTCCTTCTCATCAGGTGACCCTCAGAGGACCCCACTCAGC
>NW_005874258.1:0-16810 GCF_000147115.1 Myotis lucifugus | reverse complement strand
TATGTTTTTATTGCAGGGAGCATGTCATGGAGAGAAATCTTAGACACAGGTTTGGATGTCAAAACGAAAGGAGCCACGTAGGAGCACAGGACAGGTCTCTTGTGCTGATGCTAAGTGCCTGGTGTCTCAGGGGAGTTAAAATGAAAATTCAGAGCCTTTGAAAAGCTCAGGGATGTCAAAGGCATCTCCACATCCTTTCAGGCCCCCCTATTAAGCCCCCAAACTCCTCTCTCAACACCACTTTCCTATTTATGCAAGTTCACAAATTTAAAGTAATTACCTAACTCCTAAACCAATGTTTCTCTTTAAAATGAATTAAACATTTCTCTCAGGTACCATTTCAATTGGCTGGACAAAGATCACTTCCCCTCTACCACCACCACCAACTCCCACTTTTTATGTCATTGTTTTGGCAAGCACTGACTTGATTTCCCTTCCTTCCCCTCCCCGTCCCAGTTTTGTCCCCCTCCGGAACAGACTGTTTGAAGTGTTTCCCAACAGCCTCACTGAGGAGGAGGTAACAATGCACAGAAATGCTGTGTGACTTGGTGAGCTTGAAAGGTCTGGACATCAGAGGGAAGGAAGTGGGGATCTGCATAAAAGAGGTTTTCTTCATGATTGAACTGAAAGGAATTGTTTGGGAGGAAGTGATACATGTTCCCATTCATGGGTGGTAGGGTTGTCCTGAAAGACAGAAGGTAGCAGGAGATACTATAATTGGACTCCCTCTCAAGTGTGTAAAAGCCACTGCATTATCATCAATGGCACTTTTTCCATTTATATCCTGCAATTGTTAGTCATGTTTATGAGACTAGCGAAGTATTAGCCTTGTATTTCTTTTGTCTTTAATTAATGAATGAGCTGGAACTATAGTGTTCTGTAAGTCTTGTGTAAGATACCAAATAGCATTCATGGAGATGATGATAAATGCGGGTACTTTTAAAACAATTCTCAATAAAGCATGTACTTTGAGTAAAAGTGCATTGATTCTTATTAGAAACCATGGGTTAATTCATGTCCACTTAAAACTTTTCTTATTTAATTTTTAGAAATCTGAAGAGAAGATTCAAAAAACTTTTTAATAACAGTTCGTGTATTTGAGTAATTTTTTTTCTAGGACATTCACTGACAAATGTCCCCTGTTTTCTAATTGCAAGAATTCATCAGACTTCAAGGTAATTTTCTCCTATTCCATCTACCTTTCCAACTTTGACAATATACTCTTACCCATCTCCTATGTGAAATCAGAAGGCTGGACAAAATGCCTTTTGAGATCCCTTTAATTTACATTTAAAATTCCAGCAATCAATTAATTAATCCATGAAGAAACAACCTTTGAGAGGGGAGTAAATCATATTTATATGCATGTTTTTTAAAAGTTTTGAGATTAGGCATTGAAATTTTCATGCATTCATTTGTTCATGCATCTCTTTAGGCTCTGAGTTATAAGTATTATAATATTCCATCCCCAAAAGGAAACACGATCTAATAAATTGGCATTCCCATATTTTTTTCTTATTATAGTCTCCCATTTCCCTTAATTCCAAAGCAATGCTTTATTACTTTTTAACTACTAATAAGGTTTTGATTTTTTAAATGACTGCTTAAATAACTTACATATTTCTAACTATTTGAGAAACTAATTATATCCCTGGTATAACTGTGGATTAGAGAAAAATTTATATATTAGTAATTTTTCATTTAATTTTTTAATTTTTTATTTTCTTGCTATCTCTCTCTGGAACATACAACTAAGTATTCAACTACACAGACACAGATAATCCTAATATATAAAAACCCTGGGTCCATCAGGACCGGAGGCTCAACCAACCAGAAGTCAGTCCTGCAGTCAGCCCTGGGTTGCCAGGCAACCCAGCACTGACTGCTGAAGGGGCTGTGAATCAGGCCCAGAGAGAGGCCTGAAGAGAGAAGTAGGGTCTGATCTGTAGCCTCTGTGGCAGCTGTTGATCAGCACTTGCCTCTCTGTTTCTCTCCAGGTCTGGGCCAGCAGCCCTGCCTCCATTTCTCTTCAGGCCTCCACTGGGGCTGCTGATCAGCCCTGCCTTTCTGATCAGGCCCCGTTGATAGGCCCAGAGACACTGACTGGCATAGAAACTGACCAATCAGAACCAAATCTGGGTGAAGTGTGAGGAGCCAATGGCTGCCTAGGAGGCAGAGCTTTTGACACTGACTGGCAGAGAAACTGACCAATCAGAACCAAATTGACTGGCAGATGAGGACAGTTGGAGGTGACCAGGCAGGCAGAGGCAGTTAGGAGCAATCAGGCCTGCAGGGAAGGGTAGTTAGGGGAGACCAGGCTTGCAGGGGAGGGTAGTTGGGGGCAAGATTAGGCCAGCAGGGGAGAGCAGTTGGAGGCGAGATCAGGCTGGCAGGGGAGCAGTTAGGGAGCGATCAGGTTGGCAGGCAGAAGTGGTTAGGGACATCAGGCAGGCAGGCAGGCAAGCAGTTAGGAGCTAGCAGTCCCAGATTGTGAAAGGGATGTCCGATTGCCGGTTTAGGCCCAATTCCACAAGGATCGGGCCTAAACCGGCAGTCGGACATCCCTTGAGGGGTCCCAGATTGGAGAGGGTGCAGGCTGGGCTGAGGGACACCCTCCAGTGCACGAATTTCGTGAACTGGACCTCTAGTGTTGTATAGAATACCAAAGGTCCTTTTTTCGAGAGTCCCTTTCCTCTCATCTTCTTTAATGTCCATCTTCATATTTTAAATCTAAATAAATGTACCCAGGGAATTATGAATTGATTTACTTTTGCTGTCTTTCTTATAAATATGTCTGATTAGTTAATTTTATGATTATTAAGTATCAATTGCTTCTGACACAGCAACTTTACCTACATCATTCTTGCATTTTTCTTTTGAAGCTCTTCTTTCACAGAAAATCACTTAGAATGTTTGTTCTTCATATGTTGTAAGTCAATAACATGCTAGTAAATTTTGTTCTCTTTTACTTCAACTGTAACCTTATTAATTTTAACACCTTTCGATTTTTACTTTTCTTTCTCTAAATCTAGATAAATTTTTAGGAAATATCAAAACACTAATTTCCTTTTATTTCACAATAAAATATGAGACACCAGAGCACGCCATAAAATCCCCAAGCAAGAACTCACTGACAATGGGAAGAAGGCATTGAATGCTTTCTGTAGTCAGTAAGTGATGATGTTCTACTTTTATCTACCTTGGAGGTGCCTTTGTGCAATAAGAGAACATTGTCGAGAATGTAAAAGCAAAAAGTAAGTTTGATGAAAATAACCACAAGTTGATAGAATTTAAGATTTTAAGGAAGATTAGAAGTAAAAATAGTTAAAGAAAATTAATGTCAATTGTGGTTTCACAGCCTTGGAAAATAACATAAAAATGTACTAGGTGACATACTAGGATGATCAAACTATCAGCACTTCTGTAGAGCTGAACATGAAAACCAGAAATTTAAGAGCCTGAAGACTAGGTTCCCATGTCTTCTCAGAGCCTGGTCCCTCACATCGCTGTGCTGCTGGTGCTGCTTTGTATCCAGTACAACAAACAGTCACAACTCCTGACATAATTAAAACACAACCTTTTTTTCTGTGTCCAGTTGTTCACTTAAAATGTATTCAGTGGTGGTGATATTCTCATGACCTTGATGAGACCTCAAGAAATTACATACCTTTAATGATAATGTCAGGTAATAACAGTCTTAACGTCATTGGAAGTTGCAAACAAAGGTTCAATTTGGTAAGTGAAATGCCAAATCCTATGCATGTAATTGTAAAATTCAGGTAGTTAGTGTGAAATTCTCCTTTCCAGCTGGCTAGAAGCTGTGGAGTCTGTTATGGATCAGATGGTCAGATTTTTCTTTGCTGCTCCCTTTCCCCTCACAAACTTGAATCCTCCTCTTTGGCTCCTCAAGTTGTCCACTCCTCCCAGACTGTTGCAGGTAGGGTTTCTCAGCCTCCCCTCCCAAGAGGATTCAAAACGAGTTTTCTGCTAAATGGGGAGCCCACCCTTGGTTCACTGTTTGCACCACACTCAATAGAAGTGGACTATTATGCAAATAGAATGTGTACCCCTCTCTCTGGCATGAATTATACATCCTCTAATGATGCTGCTTAACCACAGGGAACATATGAACATATTTTAAGCTTTTGGATGGCTGCATAGAAGCCACCATCACTAGGCTTGAGGTGAAGGAGGTAGCACCCAACCCCTCCTTTTGGGGAGTACATGTGGACCCACAACCAGCAACAGCATTCTTTTTCATATCCCTCAAAGGTTTTAACACTATCTAACTTGTCTAACTCACCTATTTGGAAAACTGTTCTTCATATTCTAACACATTAGAAATTCACATATGTTGTGCCTTGATACCTTGATCAAAATATAATTTTTTACCTTCAATTACAAAGCCACAAACAGAGCTTCTATCTCTGGAAGCCTGCTCATTGGGTTCAGTCAGTTTACGTGGAAGGAGCAGTGTTTGTTAATGGTTATAGACCAGAGTTAGAAAACTCAAGCTGCGATAGCCAGGAACATGGGTGAACAACTCTACGCAGGTGGGAGCTCAGCAGAGTAGGAGAAGGTGCTTATTCAAAGGCACAGATGCCGCTTGGCCATTGTGAGTGAGTGCGGATATCAGCATTTATAATTTTTCAAGAAAAGTTGAAATTCCAGATTTTTATGTTCATTGTGGGCTTAAAATGTTGTTGTACAAACTTTGTTCAGGCTTCATATTAAAAGCTTAGTGGGCCAGAGTCTGATAGAAGATCGGTGGTTTGTGATCTCTGTGATAGGCAGTGCCCTCACTTATGCCCAGCTGTCATTCACATTCAGGCATTTGGTGACTAGATGCTCAGGTGAGAGTAAGACAGCTGAGCAACTCAAACTCCTACTCTATCCTGACAACAAAGCTCAGTGTAGAAAGGTGGTAGTCACTTTCTGAATAGTACAGACAATTAAGACACTGCAAGACTGGAGGAGGGTGGGTAAATGTACTTTTGTTGGGAGCTATTTTTTACTTTCCTTGTGTATTTACAAACAACCAGATGAATAAAAGAAGCAGAACAGGTTTCCTTTCATCACATTAATCCTAGACTAAGCATACTCCTCTTCCTGGTTTGCTTTGTTCAAGTATTGGTGGTGATATAAATGTTGAAGGTCATTATCTACCAGGGAGATTAATCCTCAATGGGTAGTTGCATTTGCAACCTAAATTTAAAACACTTTTTTTTAGATGCTTTGAACCAATGAGCTCAAGCTGCTGATTCTCAGATGCCATCCCAAGAACTTCAAATGGAATATTATATTATGTACAGAGATAGACCTCCACACTCGATACCTCCCTCACCTGCCCCCCATACACACACAGTTGGGGGCGGGGGGAACTCTGTTTCCAGCAACGCTGCATAAGCTATGGTTACAGGGGACTCAGTTTACTATTCTGTCTACTTGTGTTTATGTTTAACAATAAAAATGTTGCAAATGCAGTAGAGACCTGGTTATAACAAGGTCTACCAATGCAATCAGAATATTAGATTTTTTGACAGAAGTAATTATTTATTTGTAGATGAACTCATCACATCATAATTATCTTGCTATGAAAATTGCATTGAATATCTAATGTTAAAACATTGCCCCAAAACAAATGTTGGTACAGTCCCTCACTTTCTATTGGTTTGCAATTCAATGGACTCTCCAAGAAACTTGAGTTTTGCTGTGTTTTGGTTTACTATTAACTGTGTAGACAAGAAGAATAGTTCGATAAAAATGTTAAATGTGCCCTAACCGGTTTGGCTCAGTGGATAGAGCGTCGGTCTGTTGACTGAAGGGTCCCAGGTTCAATTCTGGTCAAGGGCATGTACCTTGGTTGCGGGCACATCCCCAGTGGGGGGTATGCAGAAGGCAGCTGATCAATGTTTCTAACTCTCTATCCCTCTCCCTTCTTCTCTGTAAAACATCAATAAAATATATTTTTAAAAATGTTAAGTGTATTCCTTACTGTCTATCTAACTTATCATTGCTTAAAATTCAGGATAGTACCTGGAAGAAAGTGGGAAATCTAAAATGTTTATTAAATAAGGTGAATATACAGTAGCTGAAGTAGAATACTAATCTTATACAGATCCCTTATTTCAGGTTAGGTTGAGGTTAGGGTGTGGGGAAAGTATATCTTGGGGTTGTTGATTACATACTTTGAAAGCTACCTAAGTACCACATACATATAGATGCATATCTAATGGAGACATGTGAACATATGTAAAAGGATTTATTTGCGTACTTAGCTGTAGAGTTAAAATTTGTTGAGATATATTTAATTACAACATAAATTCAAATTGTTTAAAGCCCAAAGCTTCAGTCTATGCAATCTATACAATCTATATGTTCTAGTTTATGGCACTGAACTTGCAACATTGAGGAAACCACTGCACATCAGAATGACACATAACTAAATCATAAACTAAAAGTTTATATCTCCATTTCTACAGGTTTTAAATAGGTTTCAATGAAGTAAACAAGCAAACAAACAAACAAAAAACAGCTTGGGTGGCTGCTGCGGAGCAAAAATGGCTGGTTAAAACATTTCATTCTGCCAGGCTGGTGTGGCTCAGTGGTTGAGCATCTATCTATGAACTAGGAAGTCATGGTTTGGGACCATGCCCGGGCTGTGGCCTCAATCCCCAGTAGGAGGCATGCAAGAGGCAGCCAATCAATGATTCTCTCTCATTATTGATGTTTCTATCTCTCTCTGCCTCTCCCTTCCTCTCTAAAATCAATTTTAAAAAGGAAGAAAAAAATATTTCATTCTTACAGTTTCTTCAGATTTGAGATATTGAAGGGAAAGATAGTTTTACTAACGTCAGAAAATGAAAAGGAAGAAACTCTAGCCAAGGCATTGTCACATTAAAGACAGACCCAAGCCCTCTTGATTTCTTCCAGTTTTTCCTTCAAACTAAGTAAAGATGCCGTACTTACTTTAAGATGTCCCCCTACTTTAAGACCTGTTTCCTATAAGAGCCAGAATATTTGGGAAAGTCCCAGAAACTCATCTTCATTAGCAGCAGATTGAAGAAATAAGGAAATGCCCATGATAGCATAGTATTTAAAAGTCATGAACAGGAGAGATATTCAAGAAAGTCTCCTTAGCAAGCATTCTAGGAAGGAATATAAATATTTGCTAAAATAAAAACACATTTTCCAGAAAGACCTTTTCCACTTCAGGAGGAAAACATATGTTTATGGTAAAACATAAGAGCCAAGAATTTTACCAATAGATTTGTCATTAAGGAAATTGGTGTTTTATTGACACCCAAAAAAATATTGTGGATGGGCAATAATTTCTACTGGACTGTGTCCTGAGTTGTGGTCCTCTAATTCATTCATGAAGAAAAAGTTCAATATAAATTAGATGTTGACATCTGGTATCTTGTAGGTCCTCATTCAAAGGTAGCATAAATAAGGCAAACATGGCAAGTCTCTGTTCAAAAGAAACAATAACACTCTATGATCTTTATGGCATTCTCCTTCCAAGACTTCAAAGCCTCTGATAAGTAATATGTCATGCACCATTCCATGGGCAGGAGAGAGATAAGGCAAAAAATACCATTCTCCTTACTTCACAGGAATAGAATCTGAAAAGATGAAAAGGGAAGTAACTCCAAACCAGGCTTCTCTTCAGTAAAAAAAAAACACCATATAAATCTAACAGGATGCATCCAACCACAACTACTAGTACGTGCTTAATTTAAGCAAAACTATGTGATTTCTTATTTACTTTGATAATTTTGGCAAAATCAAATTGTTTCCTTGAATTTCCATTTTCCTTATAGCTTCCTTCTCCAATTCAGCCTCCAGACTGCCTACTAGGGTTTCTAAAACCCTGGTACTTTTATTATCTCAATTAAAATCTTTAGTGGATTCACATGGTCTGCACTATATTAACTAAAGAATCCTCTGGGTTGGATTCTTCAATGTATTACACTCTTCATTCATTCATTAATGCATTTATTCAACACATTTCTCCCTACCACATTCCCTACACTCTGACCATACTAAGACTAGAGGTTTGGTGCATGAAAATTCGTGCACTGGAGGGGGGTTCCCTCAGCCTGGCCAGCCCCCTCTCACAGTCCAGGATCCCTCAGGAGCAGGAGGCGACCCAGTGATCAGGGGAAGGCAACGCCCACATCACACCTCTGCTGCTGCCACTGCCAGCAGTGCAAGCCTTGGCCGGCCCTAGTTACCTGAGCCTCGGCTGGCCCTGGGCAACTGGGAAGCTGCCATTGGTGGCTTGCCTTTGCCTCGGTCCAGCCCTGGGTGGCTGGGCAGCTGCCATCCAAGGCTTGCCTGCACCTCGGCTGGCCCTGCTTGCCTGAGCCTCAGTCAGTGGGGGGTGTAGGAGGACCCAAGGCTCCCAGCAGGGCTGACGGGACTGGGAGCCACCATCTTGTGGCTGTGGGTGCCACCATCTTGTAAGGGTGTGATGGTCAATTATCATGTTCCCTCTTTATTATATAGGATGTTCAATATCATTTGCACAACTTGATAGATTTTTATATTTTCTTATTTTGTTTCTCCTACTGGAACTGCTTTTACTCTTGTTCATCTGACAAAAGGAAATTCTAATTCAGCCCTAGCTGGTTTGGTTTAGTGGATAGAGCATCAGCCTGCAGACTGAAGGGTCTCAGGTTCAATTCTAGTCAAGGGCACATGCCCAGGTTGTGGGCTCGATCCTCAGTAAGGGGGCGTACAGGAGGCAGCCAATCAATTATCCTCTCTCTTCCTCTCCCTTCCTCTGTGAAATCAATAAAAATATTTTTTAAAAAGGAAAAAGAAAATTCTAATTCATATCAAGATGAAATTCACATATTTTGTCCTTTGTGATTCAATTCTTGAATCACCTAACAAAACAAATCATTTCTTCCTCTGTGCTTTTACAACAACTTATTGATATCATCAGTACAGTACTTATTGCACTAGAATTAGTTAAAGATATTTTTTTCTTTTATTGGATGTCAGGGACCATCACTTATTCATGTCTGTTAACTTATGTGCCCAGAATGTTACTTGGAAACTCAATGAACATTTGTTAAATTGAAATAAATTAGTTACAGATACTTTAAAAACCCACTATTATTTCAACATTAAGATTTTTGAAGTCACTAATGTACTAGAAGGTGTGAGCATTCACAGCATGTAAAGAAAAGAGGTCTCAACTTGAATTTGCTTATAATTACAAGAGAAGGGAAGACAAGTAGATATCACTAATGCAATTCTGCATCCAATGTAGTAGTTATGTTGAAACCTGATTCAAATAAAGGCCCCTTTCTTACTATTATTCCCTGTTGTCCGTTAAAAACATTTTCATACATAAAGAGAGGATGACAAGTCACAGAGTGGGATGGGGGCTGGGCTCTGGAGGGTGATGATGACCAAAAAGAAAAAAAAATAGAGGAAAAAAACACATGAACATGGACAACAGTATGGTGGTTGCTGTTGTGTTCTAATTTCACCCATTTTATTTCTACATATTTCATTGATTTATTTGGTCAGCATAACATTCAGAATATAATGTTCCTTCTATATTACATGCTTCGGACATGACTATGTCACTAACTATGAGGACTCTTTTTTTTAAAAAAATATATTTTATTGATTTTTTACAGAGAGGAAGGGAGAGGGATAGAGAGCTAGAAACATCGATGAGAGAGAATCATCGACCAGCTGCCTCCTGCACATCTCCTACTGGGAGTGTGCCGGCAACCAACGTACATGCCCTTGACCGGAATCGAACCCGGGACCTTTCAGTCCGCAGGTCAACGCTCTATCCACTGAGCCAAACTGGTTTCGGCCTATGAGGACTCTTAAGGGAAAATTGGTTCAGCTTGCTAACAATTATCAGAAAAGATTGCTTAAAGTTATTTACTTTAAAACCAAAATCATTTGGATCAATTATCTTTCAAAATGTAATGGATTATATCAACACCATATAACAAGATAATTTAGACTTAAGAATATATTCGTAACTATTTCATCCTGACAGATTCAAGAAAGAAATTGTTTTCTTAAAACTAGAAGTGAAGTCCTGTTGGTGTGGCTCAGTTGGTTGACGGTCAGCTTATGCACCAGGAGGCTGCTGGATCAATTCCCTATCAGGGCATCTGCCCAATCTGTGGGATGTTTCTCTCTCTCTCTTCATCACCCTTCTTCTCTCTAAAATCAATAAAAACATATTTTTTAAAAAACTAAAAGTGTATTTGCTGAGTCTTTTTTTCTATAGCCATAGGGGGATAACTTATGCTTTGAAGATGTTCCAGTCTAAATGATCTTAGTCATACTTTTGATGAAGAATTTTGGAGACCTAATAATACATGTGTTCATATGCTGAAATAGACTCAGAAATTGTTTCTTAAGTAAACTCATGGACCTGACTATACTGTTAGCCCAGCTTGATGTGGTAATTGGTTGGACTTCTATTCAGGAAGAAGTGTTGATTTTTTATCTTATTTTCACAGGAGGGTGTCAATCTTCCTGTTCATTTAGTTGATATTTAAAATGCAGAATATGTCCTTAATCAGTAAGAAGGAATTGTTTATTGCCAGAGGATATGCTTGCCAGCTAAGTTCTATCAAAAGGCTTTTGAACGGAATTTCATTTCTGGCGATTGTTTCGAAAAAAAATGAAATGCATGTTTCTCTCTAAACATCCTCATTTTTTAAAAATTTTCACCTGAAGTTATACTCATTGATTCAAGATAGAGGAGAGAGAGAGAGAGAGAGAGAGAGAGAGAGAGAGAGAGAGAGAGAAACATCAATGTGCAAAAGAATATTGATTGGCTGCCTTTTGTACGTGCCCCAACCGAAGATAGAACCCACAACCTAAGTATGTGCCTTGACTGAGAATCGAACCCACAACCTTTTGTTATATGAGGTGATGCTCCAACCAACTGAGCCAAACTGGCCAGGACTAAATATCTTTATTTTTAACCCTCAAATCATGCTGTACCATCAAAAAGCTGCATATTTAGACCATATTTTCTTTGCACCTGGCAAGATATTTTCTTTGTTGTACTTTGACATTATTCCTTTTGCTTGGATTATGGATGCCCTAAAAAATGTTTTATGAAATGGACTACTATAGTTACGTAATAATGCTATTAAAATGCCATTCACTATGTAACTCAGAATCCCCTATACCAGTGGTCAGCAAACCGCGGCTCGCGAGCCACATGCGGCTCTTTGGCCCCTTGAGTGTGGCTCTTCCACAAAATACCATGTGCGGGCGCGCACATACAGTACAATTGAAACTTCCTGGCCCATCCGCAGAAGTCGGTTTTTGGCCTGGGCGAGTCTATTTTGAAGAAGTGGCGTTAGAAGAAGTGGGGGGTGTTGGTCAGTCGGGTGACGGGGGACTCTGAGCAGGCGGGCCGCGGGATACGCAGGGCGGGGGAGGTACATTGTTTTGAGGTATGTTCGCTGAGGTCGACCCCTTCCAACTCTCCTATCCACACTCGTCTATCTGAAACAAGTATGCAAGACGAGTATGGATGGGAGAGTTGGAAGGGGTTGACCTCAGCGAACGTACCTCAATCAGATTGAGGACGTTTTTAGCAAAGGCCAGCTTAGGAGTACCCTAATTAAGTTAATAACAATGTACCTACCTATATAGTGTAAGTTTAAAAAATTTGGCTCTAAAAAGAAATTTCAATCGTTGTACTGTTGATATTTGGCTCTGTTGACTAATGAGTTTGCCAACCACTGCCCTATACAAAGACTCACTCAATACCCGGCCTTTGTATTTGAACTTACAAACAATTAATGTGTTTTCTCCTTAAGTGATAATATGATTCCTGTAAACTTATCACAGCTCCTTTTGCTTCAACTACCAAAAAGTTAATGTGTTACATTTATTAATTAAAAGTTGTGACTATTAAAATCTTTATAGTATGAATTTCTTAATTCTATTTTTTTTAATTTTCTCTTCTATATTTTTATGGCCTTAACATTTTAATTTATGCAGGTATTTCTGGGTTTTGTGTACATCACTGACATTCCAAAGCATTTTATTGAACAAGATAGGTCCTATCTAAAGAGAAAGAAAAATAAACAGAAAAATAAACAGATATCTCACTATATTGTAAAAGATACTGAAAAAAAATATGAAGGGGATAGGTGAGATAAAGTGGTGATGTAAAAATCATTAGAGCACTAAAGGTGACTAAAATATAGGTAGTAATTAGTTAAATTAGAAGTGAAGGATATTGAGAAAAACACATAGTAAGATTGAAGGAGACTCTGACAAAAAGATGAAAAGAAATACAGATCAGAATGTAGTAAATGAGACTATAAACCAAAAGGCAGAAGTCTGCAGGCAGGACAAGAATAAATTGAGGACAGTACTTTGGCAAACACAGCAGCAACAAAATCATTCAAGCAATGTGCCTGCTAAGCAATCACACTGCTTCTGTGCATTATTGATGCAGTCATCAAGGGAAACCAAAACCAGGTCATGTCACCATCCTTCATGTCATCAGGTACATAGGTTGATTTTAACGGATGTTATATTCACAACAGTTCTTAACACATCACCAAACATTTAAAATACAGTTGATAGAAAGTTACTCTTACTTAATATTCTCAAATCCAGGAACTCACTTAGTTAAGCAATAAATTCAAATCCAATGAACATAGTTTCCCTCTTGGAATGCTTTGAAAAGTGACCCCCAGCAGAATTCAAAAGAATGAGGCAGGGTTGCCAGAGGAGACCTTGGAGAGAAGGGAAGGATGGTGATGAGCCCTTCCTGAGGCTGATTGAGGTAGCCAGTGCTTCTCTATCATGTGCTCTCCCCAAATAATGCATTTGCATTTCCCTTTCCCTCTCAATAGCTAACTTCTGTGAAGCCTTTCAGTCAGATACCGAACTGCTAGAGCAGTGGTTGTAGAGTGTGGCCCCCAGACCAACAGTAGTAGTGTCACCTGAGAACATGTCACACCTGAAAATTCTGGAGCTCTACCCCAGACCTACTGAATCTGAAATTCTGGGAGTGAAGCCCTTGCAATCTGTGTTACAGCAGTCCTTCTAGGTCAGTGGTTCTCAACCTTCTGGCCCTTTAAATACAGTTCCTCATGTTGTGACCCAGCCATAAAATTATTTTCGTTGTTACTTCATAACTGTAATGTTGCTACTGTTATGAATCGTAATGTAAATATCTGATATGCAGGATGGTCTTAGGCGACCCCTGTGAAAGGGTCATTCGACCGTCAAAGGTGTCGTGACCCACAGGGGTCGTGAGAACCACTGTTCTAGGTATTCATAGCACATGATGAAGTCTGAGAACTACTGGACTAGAAGAACATCCTATATAATAAAAGCCTAATATGCTAAGTGTCCGGTCATCTAGTCGCCTGCTCAACCAATCAAAGCATAATATGCTAATGATATGCTAAGGCCGCTCAACTGCTCGCTATGACGTGCACTGACCACCAGGGGGCAGACACTCCGACTGGTAGATTAGCTTGCTGCTGGGGTCTGGCCAATCAGGACTGAGTGAAACAGGTCGTACACACCCTGGCCAACCTCTAGCATCCCTCCCTGGCCCCGATTGTGCACTGGTGGGGTCCCTCGGCCTAGCCTGCACCCTCTCACAGTCCAGGACCCCTCAGAGGATGTCAGAGAGCCAGTTTCGGCCTGATCCCACAGACCAGACTGAGGGAACCCCACTGGTGCACGAATTCATGCACAGGCCTCTAGTATGGATATAAGGAGCAATGTCTGCTCATTCAGAATGTATTAAAGGTGAGATGATAATAACAGCGGAGGTAGAAAAAGAGGAGGCAAAACTGCAGAAAAATAAAATGTGCAAGTGATATCTTTCCATTTCCTCATAACGGAGATTCAAATGGATGTTTGAGTCTTCATATTTTAAATATACTTTTTAATTTGCTATTTGTACATTTGTGTCTATGCGGTTTTTTTCATTCTTGGTTTGTACTGAAAAGAAATAGTCTGACACTGACTTTACTGAGCAAAACTGGCATAAGGATTTCACATTCTCTAAACTCTCTGAACTCATTATTCTGAGACAGAGAGCACAACTCACCCTCAGTTCCTCGTTATTCTGCAAATGATCAAGTTTCATCTTAGTTTTAGCTCCTTACAAGGATCAGCATCACCGGTGCAGTTCGGTCACACCCGATGGGAGACTCCACAGCTGTTTAAACAGTACACAGCCCATAACAACACGCCAGCGTAGGGCAGGAAGCAAAGAAGGATTCTATTTCTAATTGAACCTCTGATGGGAGTAGAAAAAGGTGGTATTTGATTTCTTGAACTAGAAATCATCTGCTTATCATAAACTTTTCAGTGGCAGGCTTTCTCTCTCGCTCCAAAAACATCCTCACCCCAGCAATTACTCCTTTATTATGGTCTTTCAATAACTGGATCTGGTGCTTTTTTTGAAAGCAGGTACCTTTATCATTGAATTTCTTCACATAGTTAAGGGGAGGAAATTGAAACCTGCTCTGTTATCACTAGAAATTATTTAGAGAAAAATAACGAAGATGATCCTAAAAAGAAAGGTTTAAATATTGATTTTGGCCTGAATTGGAGAATATTAATGGTAGATTGACCACATATTTCCCAGATTTTAAATCTGGAAAACTTTACAGAGAAGAGGGAAGTGGTGGCTCTTACAGATTTTGCCAAGACAGCAAATCTGTGCTGGGCCTGTTTCAGGCAAATGGAGTATGCTCACCTTATGACTTAGAGGTTTATCAGCAGACTTCAAAGATATGAAAATTTTAATGTGAAAAATATTTAAAATGTACTCACCTTATTTATGGAAGATCAAATAAGAATAAAAGCAGAACATATTTTTTTTGTTCTTGTTGTTTATTATATAGTTAGCCTGATGATAATAGGGTCCTCAATTTGTTTATTGGGGACCCCACTATCACTGGGCTATCTAATTCTTGTACAAATTTACATAATTTAAAATTTTCATTATTTATTATAGGTGACCAGATCATCTTGATTTTCAGAATATTAATTGTAAAAGTAAATACTGTGTGATGTCTAGAGTTGCTAACAATGGGGACTCACCGCCTCTGCCCATAACTATCCTGAAATATAATAGGAGCTCAATTAGCTTTTGTGGACTGTATTAAAGTTATGCGATTACAACATCTGAAAACAAGATGAAGATGATCTTTTCAGATTCCTTCCTAAATCTACAGAGTTTAAGATATCTTTCCTATTATTTGGAGGCCTCCCCTATATAACTGTTCTTCAACTTGCGTGTATACTCTTGAGGGATGGATTATGGAAAGCCATTTAAGAAAGTACATGCAGGGCAGTTCCACATAGTTTTCCTGATATTCTGTTTATAATATACTAGAGGCCCAGTGCACAAAAATGTGTGCACTCGGGGGGAGGGTCCCTCAGCCAGGCCTGTGCCCTCTCGCAGTCTGGGACCCCTCAGGGGATGACTACCTGCTGGCTTAGGCCCACTCCCCAGGGGATTGGGCCTAAACTGGCAGTCAGACACCCATCTGGCAGCCTGGGAGCCCTCGGGGGATGTCCACTTAGCAGCGAGAAACATGCCTAAGCTCCAGTCGGACATCCTTAGAGCTGCTGAAGATGCAGGAGTGGGTCCCACCGCCACTGCTGTACTGGCAGCCATCAGCCTGGCTTGTGGCTGAGCAGTGCTTGCCCTGTGGTAGCGCACTGACCACCAGGGGGCAGCTCCTGTATTGAGCGTCTGCCCCCAGGTGGTCAGTGTGTGTCATAGTGACTAGTAATTCCCAGTAGTTCTGCCGTTAGGGTCAATTTGCATATTACCCTTTTATTATATAGGACTAGAGGCCCAGTGCACAAAAATTTGTGCAATGGGGGGGGGGGAGGGGGGTCTCCCAGCCCGGCCTATGCCCTCTCGCAGTCTGGGACCCCTCGGGAGATAACGACCTGCTGGCTTAGGCCTGCTCCCGGGTGGCAGAGGGCAAGCCCAATCCCTAGGTGCAGCCCCTGGTCAGGCTCAGAGCAGGGCCAATTGGGGAGTTGGGGCACCGCCCCGTCATGCACAGAGCAGGGCGGATCGGGAGGTTGCGATGCCACCCTCAGTCACGCTCAGGGTAGGGCCGATTGGGGGGTTGGGGCACTGCCCCCTGTCACGCACAGAGCAGGGCCAATCAGGGGGTTGGGGCACTGCCCCCTGTCACTCACAGAGCAGGGCCAATCAGGGGGTTGGGGCACTGCCCCCTGTCACTCACAGAGCAGGGCCCATCAGGGGGTTGAGGAGCTCCCCCCGTCACTCACAGAGTAGGGCCGATAGGGGAGCTGGGGCACCACCCCCTGTCACACACAGAGCAGGGCGGATCAGGGGGTTGGGGCGCTGCACCCTGTCACACTCAGGGCAATCACGGGATTGGGGAGCTCCCCCCTATCAGGCACAGAGCAGGGCTAATCAGGGGGTTGGGGCGCCTTCCCCTGTCATGAACAGAGCAGGGCGGATAGAGAGGTTGTGGCCCGCCCCCTGTCACACACAGAGCCGCAGGGCGATCAGGGGATTGGGGAGCTCCCCCCTATCAGGCACAGAGCAGGGCTGATCAGGGGGTTTGGGCACTGCCCCCTGTCACACTGAACCCGGTGCCGGGAGCCTCGCTGCTCTGCTGATCCCGGTGCCGGGAGGCATATTACCCTTTTACTATATAGAATAGAGGCCTGGTGCACGGGTGGGGGCTGGCTGGTTTGCCCTGAAGGGTGTCCTGGATCAGGGTGGGGGTCCCCACTGGGGTGCCTGGCCAGTCTGGGTGAGGGGCTG
>NW_005874257.1:0-16823 GCF_000147115.1 Myotis lucifugus | reverse complement strand
CTGGGGTCCCGCCCCAGCACCCGCTCCCCGAGCCTGGGGGGAAGGGCCCCACTCTGCCAGCCTCGCCCACAGCTCCGGACCATCTCTGGCCTCGCGGGACCCACCCTGTAGCCAGAGAGCTTTCAGCCAAACCCATCCAGGCACAAGCCACAGGGTTCCTGCCACAGCCTCCCAGCCACTCCCCCTCCTCCCTCCCACCCTGCACTCCCCCGGCTAGGTCCTCCTGGGTCAGGTCGAGGGCCTTCCTCACTAAGCGTCGATGGCTCCCGGCTGCAGGAGGGAGGCACACAGCTCTTCGCGGAGCACTCACTCACCCCTCTGCCTCATTAACAGAAGGCTGAAATACCAGAGACATTTAACGTCTAAAGGGTCTCACAGCGAGTGATCATGACACAAATCAAAAAGGTTCAACTCGCAGCTCTAGGCGGGCCCCTTCACCTCCCCCCCCGCCACACACACACACACACACACACACACACACACACACACACGTATCGCCGGTCACTTCCGCTCTCTTCCCCGTGTCCCGTTAACCCCTAACGGCTGCACACCTGCGTCAAGGTGGCAGCTCTGTCACAACTCACCTCCTACGGCCCCAGACACCTGTCCACACTTTCCTGCAGTGGAAACCTGTTCTGGGGCTGCCCTCGCACAGCGTCCGGCTCTTGGTGACACTCGGCCTCAGCCACGCCCGGGGCAGCGGTGTGAGTGCCGTGCGAACCACATCTGTGGCGACTCGCCCGCCGCTGCTTTCTGAGAGCTCACAGGAGGCCACAAGGATAAACAGCGTTCTCTGCAAGGATTTTAAACATTTTCTATAATAACAAAAGCACAACACGCAAATCGACCGAATGACCGTGTGGACCGGACGACCACGCTGACACACACTGGCACCAGGCCAGCCAAGGCGGGTGTGATTCGATTGGTCGGGGGCCCGCCATCGCCCCGATTGCCATGCAGAGGGAGGCCCAGGCCACCGGCCAGCGGGGTGATCGATCAGGAGGAGGGGGGTCCTCCATGATCGCCCCAAAGAGGGAGGCCCAGGCCACCACTGATCCTGAAGCCCTGGCCGGGTGGGCGGAGCCTCCCTCTGCTGGGCAATTGATCACAGAGCCCAGAGCCCGATCATCACAGAGCCCGGTGATCGACTGCCCCAAAGAGGGAGGCCCAGGCCTGTCAAGCAATCGCACTCACACCTGTTGCCTGCAGAGGGAGGTGACCAGTGGGGGGGGGGGGGGGGGGCAGAAACGCACAGAAGTCAAGCAGTGGCAGTGGCAGCGGGAGGGGCAGGGGGGGGCCCGCTGCACGGAAGGGGGGAAGGAAAACCCTGAAAAGCCCTGATCGCTGGCCAGGCCGAGGGGCCCTACCCAAGGGGTCCTGGATGGCGAGAGGGCGCAGCCGGGGCTGAGGGACACTCCCCCTCACCCCCTGAATGGTTTCCGTGCGCTCACTGGGCCTTTAGTTTATAGCAGCATCAGAAAGCAGCCCCTCCCCCCCTCCCCTCTCCTTTACAGACACAAAGTCCTACAAGCTGACAAAACCTTAACGAAACGGGAAACAATCTAACTTCAGCCGGCAAGCACGCTCCGCAGGACCAGGTGGAATCAGGTGCCATGACTTTCTGAAGACAGAGGCATCTTTAAGAGAACAACCACGCGGTGTGGCCGGGCTGTGCTTTCTTAACTCCGAATCTGCCCATCTGTCCCCTCTTAGCAACTAGGTCAGGTGGACTAGGATGGCGGCAACATTCACGTTCACAGACAGAGCCCTCGATGAACCAGTCAGGCAAAGAAAAAAATGAATTTTTACTACCTTTCTTCAATTTTCTCTCTCTCTTTACGAAGCGAGGATATTTCTGGTAGTAGTTTAAAGCTGTGGAAAGACTTTATTATATTTTATTACAGAATTAGAAAATTTCAAAAATAATTGTTTGGAACCACAGTTAAAAAGAAACGTAATACCCCCATAAAAAAGCATTCTGGCACCTGTTAGAATTTCCCCTCAAGTTATGAAATGCAGCTTTCCAACGATTGTTATAACAGCCGTGACTATAATTTCAGCGGAATACTCATAATTTTTCTTCTGAACATATGATCATGACTCATTTTTTCTTTAATAGCTCTGTCATTTCAGGAACTACCTGCAAATTAAGAAAAAGAGTCATTAGGCCACTTGAGGCCACTGTGCCTGGTCACCACTCCTCAGGAAGCCCTCGGAGGCCACAGGAAGTGTGAAGCCCTCCTGTGCCCACGTGCCCCCCTCCCTCCTCCAGCCTCTCCTCCCGCCGCGGAGAGACCCTGACACAGGGCTGCAGGGCCAAGAGCCCACTCACTGCCGAGGAGCTTTCTGACAAATCACAACCCTCAGGCCCCGCACAAAACACAAGCCCAGCGTCTCCCGTCTGTGCCGAGTACCAGCTCCCGGCATCCTCGCCCCCCCACTGCACGCCTGCCTTCCCTTCAAAGGCCACACGAAGTCTCGCTCAGTCATGCCTCTGCCAACCTCCTCGACCTTTTCTCCTGTCTGTCCATTTGCTCACCGTTCATCTCACAAGCAGTGCCGTGCTCCCAGGCTCACAGACACGAGCCGCACGCTGACCACTGAACCATCACTATCAGCACCGAGGCCTCCTGCCACCACAGTGCTGGCCCACGGGACAGTGAGGGGACAGTGAGGGGACAGGGAGGGGCAGGCCCAGGCTGAGGGTTATTTACTGACCCTGAGTCTTCCCAGTCCAGTGGCTGCACCGGGACTTTCAGTGTGGAGCTGCCCGTGTGGGACCTGCAGGGGGATGGAGCGCAGCCGCCGGAGCAGCCACCGGAGCGCTAGCTGAGCCGCGGGTGTGACTATCCTCACCCAGGCTGCCAAGGGACAGCTGCACCCCTGGTGAGTGAGCCTCTCAATTATTTAGCAGAGCTACTCCCATTAGGTGGGAACAATGTGCTCGTACAAATTCATTACAGAGACTGTCGACACGTTTCCCCTGAGCGTGGCTCTGTCTGCGGCCCATGGAAAGGCCCTGTTCCCGCGGAGCTGGCACCCCCCTCCCACGCTCCTCAGGGGATGGGCCGAGAGCGCGTGTGCTGTGCCTGGGAGTGTAAGGTTGACCGAACAAAAAAAGACATAGATGGTGGAGGGAGAGAAACCCCCTCAACCCTTTTTGGGGCAGGAGGACCTTCTGTAAGGTTTTTAAAAACTGTGTGTTCTAAACCAAATTCATGTTTCCTTTAGAAAAAGTTGAGCTCTAGCCTGTTTTTCATGAAAAATTTAGTCCAAAAAAAGGTGTGTTTTTTTAACACAGCTATTGAGTTATTTTCTATAAGATCTTAATCCAAAATAGATAATACTAATTTTCATTCACAATGTATGAGATTTTTTTTTAAATGTCGTTATTCCTTTAACTATTTGATTTTTAAAAGACAGAGTGTGGCCCCAGTGAATACGTTCTCTAAACCACCATGTCCACTCCTGTCAGAACAACTGTAATCACCACCGATGTGACCCTCACTCTGATTTCAGCTGAGGACGCAATGTGACCGGCACGTCCAAGGTGTGGTCCTTTCATGTGAGATGCCCTGGTGCTGCCCTCCCGCCTGCAGCCCCTGGTGAGCCAGGAAGGCGGTGATGAAAGGACGGAATCAGGAGCCGGCAGTAGTTGTGTTAACAACTTGCTGAGTAATTTCCCCAAATCACAACGCTCGGGGACACAGACAAGTGAAGGAGAATGCATTTCGCTTGTAGAGACAAACGGGAAGGGCCTCTGAGGGGAAGGTGCCCGTGCTGACCCAGAGCAGCGGCCCCGCTCCATCCCCGCACCGCGTCCGGGGCATCACTGAGCAGCGGCCCCGCTCCATCCCCGCACCCCGTCCTGGGGCGTTACCGAGCAGGCAGCGCAGCGCGGGGTCATGCACTTCGGAGTAGAGGCACTCAGCGCGTCCGGAGCACACAGCGCTGGCAAAGCCCAGGCAGGAGCCAACCTCTTGCTGGACGGACCACCCGGCTCTGTCCTCGGCTGCAGGCTCTCCATGAGGCCCACGCAGCTCCCTGCGTGAGGGGTTCCTACTCCTGCAAACCCACGTCTCCCAGGGCTGGATACTACTTCCAGAGCCTCTATTCCTGCACGAGTGATCGCTGCACAAGGTGACCTAGAAGCCTGTAGGCAGGCCCTGAGGTACCAAGAGGCCAGGCCACGCAAACTGTAACCTTTACACGTGGCCAAGTGAGAACCAGGTGCTCCTCAACACCTGCGTCATTCTCTCACGCGGAGGATAACATGGGAGGCAGCAGCCGAGGAGAAAGAACACGCGAAAAATGAAGAGTGTGCCAGTGGGAGTCGTGTTCCCTCCACACTCGTCACGTCAGGAGGGACGGCTTGAACTCAGCGCAGCTCGCAGAGCGCACTTGTTGGGACAGAAGCGGGACCTGAGAGCCCCCTCTCCCCGAGAAGGGGGACCTGAGCGCCCACTCCCCCCGAGAAGCCCTGAGCGCCCACTCTCCCCAGAGAAGGGGGACCCGAGCGCCCACTCCCCCGCGCCCCCCGAGAAGCTGGGGCAGGTTCCCAGGAGGCTGATGTGACTGTCTTCACAGCACCTGCCAAATAGGAGTCCAGGTTCATGAGATGCCAAGAGCCAGATGGATATTTTAAAGACCATACAGACCCCTTAAAGGGAGAAGTATCATGCTCTAGGCAAACATCATGTATTTGTTAGGACAACTTCACCTGAAGTAGCTCAAAATTATGTTCATATATTAATATACACACACACAGACAGACACACAGATGCACAAACACACAATGTCTCCCTACACCAGCTTCCTCCCTGATCAACTCGGAGGTGCTCGGACGGCAGGAGAGCCGACAGCACCCGCGCAGCGCCAGCTTACCTTGAACAGATCGGCGACTATTCCATAATCTGCCACTTGGAAGATGGGGGCCTCCGGGTCTTTGTTAATGGCCACAATTGTCTGTGAAACAGAAACGACAAGTTTGGTCTTTGTCAAGAAAACAGACCACGTACACGGGTAGTTCTATGGGCAGGACTTTCACAGTCCGACTTCACATACAGGCCACACGACAGTGTCACTCCCAGGCCCGGAGGAGCCCTCAGAGCGATGGCCGCATCTCCCAGGACCGGAGCCTGCAGCTCAGTTAGTCCAGGAAACTGCGGCCGGAGGAACAGGCCAGAGGAACGACAGGGTCAGAGACAGTAAACAAGGGTCCCCTCTGAGCCTCAAATCCAAAGTCACACGGACAAACCGTCCGAGCCGCAGGCTCCGATCTGGGTGGAGGCGTCTCTCTTCTGGGCACAGGGAGCCTGGTTCCCTGCTACTGGCGGAGGCGAGTGCAGTGAACGCGGGGTCACCATTTTCCTGGAGACCCTGCTGAGCATCTGACAGTTTAATCATCTGAGAGCTTTTCCATCCCTCGATAGCAAAGTTACTTTTTAAAAAATATATTTTTTAATTGATTTCAGAGAGGAAGGGAGAGGGAGAGAGAGAGAACCATGGATCAGCTGCCTCCTGCACGGCCCACACCGGGGATTGAGCCCATAACCTGAGCAAGTGCCCTTGACTGGAATCGAATCTGGGACCCTTCAGTCGACAGGCCAGCGCTCTATCCACTGAGCAACACCAGCTAGGGCTCAAAGTTACTTTTAAAGAAATAGCACAAAACTGTGGGCAAGGAACCACAGAAATATTTAAGAAAAAAATATTTGGGCTGGTTAGTTTTCAGATTACTAAAAGAATATTCCTGAATTATCAACTATACATACTAGTAACTATGATAAAACCTTGCTTACACCCTAGAGCAGCCGTGGGCAAACTACAGCCTGCGGGCCGGATCCGGCCCGTTTGAAATGAATAAAACTAAAAAAAAAAAAAGACCGTACCCTTTTATGTAATGATGTTTACTTTGAATTTATATTAGTTCACACAAACACTCCATCCATGCTTTTGTTCCGGCCTCCGGTCCAGTTTAAGAACCCATTGTGGCCCTCGAGTCAGAAAGTTTGCCCACCCCTGCCCTAGAGCTTTCTTTTTAGTCCTTAAAAATCCGTGCTCTTCTTCCTTACAGAGTTTTAAAAGCAGATTGTATTCAACCACATCAATATGCATACTGTTCAGAAGTGCTTTCATTACATTGATTCGCTTGATATAATAACATCTCATATTCTTTCACCTAACTCACAATGCTCATTGGAACTGCAGCTATCAGATTTATGAAAGCAGCTATCGGATTTAAGCCAATCACGCCCAAGTCCTGTTTCAGAGCTTAACCAAAAGGACCACCAGACTGTGTGTCTCCCACACCAGACAGTGCTGACAGGGGCTGTGTCTTTCTCAGCTCAGCATCCCCAGCAGGCAGAGCAAGTACGTGCTGAGTAAACATCTGCCGACTGCGTGGACAGACGAAGTCCTGGCTCAGGTTTATTCCTGTGGGTTGCTCCCTTGTTGCTTGGGCGAGTACTATCCAGTCTAGTCCATCTCTCACCCAATCCAGCCCTGCTGGCCTGGAGCGAGCACTGTCACCAGGGTCATCTTGGCGGGCAGTCTTTTATTTTCGAGAAGCAGGATTCTGGGTATGTCTGAACTGGCCCAGCTAAAAATATGTGTCATGGTTGCTGGTGTTGGAGTGTTTTCTCCCTCTAATGCAGCAGTAACATGTTCCGCGTTGGCACTGCTGTTTTCAGAACTCAGTGAAGAACCTGCCACCCGACTGTAAAATCTGACTGGTTTTGAGGCGATTCATTTAGAGGTTACAGAAGGTAGTGCGTGTATCCTTTCACGGCAGAAGTTAAACCTGTTAAAAGTTTCATTACCTTTTATGTCAAACTTCCATCTGAACGGATAAAAGCAGGGGTGTCAGAAGCATCTCTGACTTCATGAAAGACTAAGTCCATCATTCGAACTGCACACCGTTATGATGGCTCAGTGTGCCGTGTTCGGAAAGATGTTCACAGAGCCGCTGGACAGGACTCCAGACATGTCCAAGCAGCAAGTTAAAATCAGTGTTCCCTCTGAGCACTGTGTTTTTTAAAATTACTGCAGTGTCAAGACACTCCGACTCACAAAGTGTCCGTCACACGTTACCAACAACCCAAGAAGAGGGGCCTTTCTAATGTTGGGGGGACCAGGGTGAAGCGGACAGAGAACGAGTTGTTTTCACCCACGTCTTCTACCCACAGACTCAGAGCTGAAAGGGGCCTCCACACGGGCACCGGGCAGGCCAGGAGCTGAGGTCACAGGACAGCTGGCGCTGGCGCTGGAGCTGGACTCGGGTCAGGCCTTTCTCCAGGCACAGCACTGCCCCGCCTACATCCTCAGGCCCCACATCTACATGAACGGCTGGACTCCACGCACTGAGATCAATTTTATAAACAGGAAAGTTTATCCACTGAGCAGCACTGCTGTTGTGTCATTACCTTGCTGTCTTTCATCCCAGCTAAATGCTGGATGGCTCCAGATATCCCTACAGCGATATACAGTTCCTGAAAGAAGAGAGGCGCATCATTAATATGTATTTATGTTATATAAAAGGACATTCATTACATTGTTAATCAAAATACACTTACTACATCTC
The DNA here is from genome assembly GCF_000147115.1 of Myotis lucifugus. NCBI lineage: Eukaryota > Metazoa > Chordata > Mammalia > Chiroptera > Vespertilionidae > Myotis > Myotis lucifugus. Next base: position 9,241 of record NW_005874257.1, on the reverse strand, counting down.
ACATGCAGGACAACCAGGCCAACGAGTTCTACTGTAAAGACGCTGCCGCACTAGCCCTCTCCTAGCACATTCGCAAAGCAGCATCGGAACGGGTCACAGTTCTGCGAGTCCTTCCGACACACACGTCCACATTAGACTCAACAGGTCTTCAAAGCCTCGCCAGCCCTAGCTGTTTGGCTCAGTGGATAGAGCGTCAGCCTGCAGACTGAAGGGTCCCGGGTTCGATTCTGGTCAAGGGCACATGCCCGGGTTGTGGGCTTGATCCCCAGTAGGGGATGTACGGGGAGCAGCCAATCAATGATTCTCTCTCATCATGGATGTTTCTGTCCCTTCCCCTCTGAAATCAATAAAAACATATATTTTTTAAAAGCCTCTCCATGTGCATCATAAAATACTAATAACATTGTTGCTTCATTCCAACAGTAAATGTCCATATAAATGTAATATAAATGCAATTTTCTTTAAACCCCCAGGAAGTGAATGCTGTTTGTTGACGTTAACCATGTCCCGGAGGAAGTAACAGATTCTGGGCCAAACCAACCCAGACAGGTGTCTCAGGGCCTCTCCTCCTTTCTCACCAGCAGCACAGACAGGCGGACAGGCCCACGACCACAGGACCTTCCTGACTGTCTGCAAACAAGGGTTTCTGAATAAACAAAAGCGTGAGAACAACAGCTGAGCTGAGCCCTGGGCCTGGCTGCTTTCTGAGGTTGGTGGCTCTCAGGCAGAAAGGAGGCAGTCACTGGTAGAGAATGTTGTCGGCTGCCTTCCCGTGGCTCAGGGGCATTTCTGCGCGTCAATAACATCACCACCACCACGCACCAAACCCCCACAGGAGGCCACGGAGAACTCTATGTGGACAAGGCCACCTGCCCCGAGGCACTTTCCTCTGAATCAGATAGTGAGTAAGGAAGAGAATTGGGAGACCATGAGAGGCGTGTTGAGGGGAGAACAGTAATTAAGGGCCAAAGAGTGGTGAGAGGAAGAAGGGAGCAGGCACAGAGGAAGGCGGGTGGTCCTGGTGAGATGGAAGCCCCAGCGGCCCCAGGAAGGAGGGAACCCAGAGGGCGAGCCCAGGCCAACCAAACAGCTGCAGCAGCACAGCTGGCCGTTCTCAGCTCGAGAACAGGACGGGGGAGGAGTAAAGCCCAGCCAGCGGGAGGACGGGTTACTCTGTGATGGAGACAGCGCTTCATGGCACACAAGGGCCGGCAGGAAAAGGCACAAACCCCTCCTCCTGTCAGAACTGGACAGACGGTAGCTGCAGACTCGCCCACAGAACGGGCTGAGACGAAGCTGCCGCGTCAGGTGGTTCCCCAGAGGCTGCAAGAGCACCCTGCGCTGTGGCTACGAGCCAGGCTCTGGAATCTCGCTGCCCACGTGTCAACCCCAGCCCAGCCTGACAGACAGTGACCGTGGGCCAGTTCTCTAGCCTCTGGGGCCCAGATTGCTGGTCTGAAGAACCTCAGTTATGCGAACCCTCTTCACAGGTGTCTGTGAGGCTTGTCCTTAGCTTAGGGCCCAGCTTCCCGAGACCCCACGGCCACGCGAGTTAAGGTGCGGTTCCCTCAGTGCACAGGGGGCCGCGGAGCGCCGTGCAGAGCTGAGCAGCGTGGACACGGACGGACTCTGGAGGGAAGTGTGATTCCCATCAGTCATTGCACATCTTCATCTTTATGACAGTAATTTCCAACAGATGGCAGTCAAGTCACTGGAGAATGGGGTCCTTCCCCGATTCATTGAGACAAGCTGTGTGACCAGCAGACTGCCCGCAGCCAGAACCCCGTGGTGCCAACACTGCCTTTCCCAAGCGCCCATATGAGGGAGGAGCTGAGAAGCAATGCTCGCTGCGGTTTCCTGTGTCCACATCGTCCTGTACCTTCCAGGTGGGAAAAGACACCCACCTCACGCTCACAGGCTGACCACAAGGTTCAATAAGAGGGTAACAACCTACGAACAGTTCAGGAGACACTCGCGTGTGACGGAGCGCGGGCCTCTCGCGCGGCCCCTGGCCTGGGAAGCGCAAAGGCCGAGAGGCAGGAAGCCGACACCCGCTCTAGTCACCTCTGCCCACAGGCCCCCACGTGTGCAGCCGGTGCCGGCCGTGCTGCTGCCACAGGCCTTGGGCCCAGAAGCTTTTACAAGCTGGTTTCACTGGCCCCGGCTGAGGACAAGCCCACGTGGCTGAGAAACAGGAAGACGCCGGACTGAAACGTGAGTCCTGTCGGAGCAGGCGTGTGGCCGCGGGTCTGACACCCTTGTGTTGGAGAAATCCACCAACGGGGAGCCACGGCAGTGTCCTCTGGCAGGCGACGTGGCTGGGTGCGCTCTTCAGAAGAGAGTCCTGGCTTCACTCCTGCTCCGCCCTGACCGTGTGCAGGACACCCGCCCGCCGGGAGCCAGGGCGGGAGCGAGGGGCACGCGGCCGTCCACCTGCACATGCAACCTCTGCCCACTCGGCTGACAAACCCAGAGACGTGCGAGGTAACGTGAGCCACATGTTTAATTCTAACTGTCCTGTAGCCGCATCAACGTAAAAAGAAGCAGGTGAAACTAGTTTAATGAATTCCTGTCCAGACCACCACATCCTGATGGGAACGTGCTGGACAGGAGCTGAGGAGGAGCCTCCGGGTCAGCCCTGCCGGTGCCTGTGGGGCCTGTGGGCGGGAGGGGAGGAGACAGCGCCTCGAGCCGCGGTGCCCGTGCTGGTCAGAACAAGACCGGCCACGGGGCCACGGGATGTTCAACTCTGAGAACAGGAGCAGCAGGACTGACCACGGCAGTCACAGCCTCAGGGCGTCTGGACCATCACAGAAAACCAAAGCAGCTGAGCACTCCCGGTCCAATACAGCACATGCACACTCTGAAAAGAAACTATCCAGTTTTTTTCTCTAGTAGGTTGTGTTTTTTCTTAAAACTCTAGAAGAACCTGAAAAAAATATATCCTTAAAAACTCACACTTCTCAAAAAAAAGGGGGGGGGGGCACCTAAATAATCTGAGTTAATAAATTAAAAATTTTAAATACCTGGAACAAAATACCAAAAAGAGAGAGCACAGCGGTCCCCCTTGCACAGTTTCGGTTACCCATGAGCAACTGCAGTCCGGAAACATTAAATGAAAAATTCCAGAAATGAACAAGTTTTTCCAGATTTTAAAAATTAAAGTGTAGCTGACGTACGATATTACATCAGCTTCAGGTGTGCGACATCGTGATTCCACATCTCTGAGCCTCACAATGTGGTCGCCACGGCAACCCTGCTAACCTCCATCACCACAGCCACTGCGTATTAGTGACCACACTTTACATCCCCGTAACTTACTTCCTTTATAGCTGGAAAGCCGAACCTCTTAATCCCCTTCACCTTCATTCACACGTGCTGAGTGCCGTGATGACATTTCACGCTGTTTCCAAAACATCTTCAGAGGATGTGATGTTTCTGACAATCACACACACTTATCTATTCAAGTAAAGTTCTCATCGCAGTAGCCCCTTACCAGTATTTTCTCAGTATTAATAAGAACTCCACTTGTAGAGTTATCTTTATAAGGTAACTTACTCAATTCCTACCCTAATACCATATATTTCAAGTGAATAAAGGGATTCATTTATTAATTTCTTACTGTGCCTAATTTATCAATTTTATCATAGGAATGTACGTACAGGGAAAAAACTGTACAGGGTGGGGCAAAGGTAGGTTTACAGTTGTGAGTACATGAAACACAGTTATTTATTACTATTTTTATCTTCATCTGAGGATATAGTTATTGATTTTAGAGAGAAGAGGAGGGGAGAGAGAGACAAACATCGATTGGTTGCCTCCCGTATGAACCACGACCGGGGATCAAACCCATAACCTTTTGGGGGTACAGGACGACACCCCAACCCAGACAGCCAGGGCACAGAGTTTATTCTTGTATTACATTAATTACGAGAGGCCCAGTGCACAAAATTTGTGCACTAGGGGTGGGGGTGGGGGTCCCTCAGCCCAGCCTGCGCCCTCTCGCAGTCCGGGAGCCCTCAGAGGATGTCTGACAGACGGCTTAGGCCCGCTCCCCGGCAGTCGGACATCTTTAGCCACGGCCGCTGCACTCACCAGCTGTGAGCCCGGCTCAGAGCTTCTCGCTGAGCGGTGCTTCCCCTGTGGGGGCGCACTGACCACCAGGGGCAGCTCCTGCATTGAGCGTCTGCCCCCTGGAGGTCAGTGCACGTCACAGCGACTGGTCGTTCTGACGTTCAGTCGATCTGCATATTAGCCTTTTATTACATAGGATAGGATTGTATTACTTTCCATATGAACCACTGTAAACCTACTTCTGTCCCATATACATAGGGTTTGGCACCACACTGGGGGTCCTGGAAAGTACACTCTGTGGATAAAGGATGACGACCATGTAACAGGAAATGTGGGATGCACTTACCAGTAATACTTAGGATGACAGAAAATTAGTGAGCTAAGATCTCAGCTCAAGAAAGTTGAAAATGAGCAAGTGTAAGAAACCATTTGTTCAGTCACTAATATCTATCTATATAAAAGCCTAGGCGACCATCGACGGGTAGCTACGACGCGCACTGACCACCAGGGGGCAGCTGCTCCGACTGGTAGCTACGACGCGCACTGACCACCAGGGGGCAGACACTCAATGCAGGAGCTGCCGAGCTACAGTCACTTGGCAGCTGCGGTTCTCGGGTGACGCACTCAGAACCAGAGAGGAGGGAGCCCGATTCCGGGGTGCGTCACCCGAGACCCGCCCTCTCGCACTCCGGGACCCCTCAGGGGATGTCAGAGAGCCCGTCTCAGCCCGATCCCCGCAGGCCAGGCCCAGGGACCCCACGGGTGCACAAATCGGTGCATCGGGCCTCTAGTAACTCAATAAATAAGGTGAGAGAGAAGGGTTCAGGTCCTGACTCTTCCACTTACCATCTATGTTCTTGGGAGTTACTTAACCTCTCCAGGGTTCACCGCATGTGTGAAACGGAGGTAAACACGCGCAGCTAATGGGAGTGCTGTGATTATCAAACAACCACCATGTGAAGTGCTCACAATAGGCTACAGAGGCCATCAGTGCTGCCAGCATTACCTAATCATCACAAGACCTTTAAACTAAAAGTTATAATATGACAGCCACCGATCATATGAATTCCACTTTACTTGAGTAGTTTAAACTATTAGTCTCTCAAAGAAATTTCTTATTACGGTGACACAGTTCTCCTGGGATAATGTACTGGAAAAATGTCATTGATTCCTGTTGGTTCCTTTTTTGAATTTAAAAAATATGTATACTTTAAAATTGATTTCAGAGAGAAAGGGAGAGGGAGAGAGAGAGAGAAACATCAATGATGAGCGAGAATCATTGATTGGCTGCCTCCTGCACGCCCCTCACTGGGGATCTAGCCTACAACCAGGGCACGTGCCCTTGACCGGAATCGAACCCGTGACCCTTCAGTCCACAGGCCTACGCTCTATCCACTAAGCCAAACCAGCTAGGGCCTTTTTTGCATTTTTTTAAGGTAAGCTATAAAGTTATAATTTCTGCCCAACTTCCTAGACAGTGGTGGTTGAATGTGGGGTGAATTTCTTTATAAAATTCTAACACAATCTTTGTACAGGGATACGTATCCCAGATATACATTATCAAGACATTAAATTGGTCATATAAAATATATAAGAGGTAAAAATTAGACAAGTTCATGATATAAACTCATACACTGACTCTTTCTGGAATTGGGACAGTATTCTGCCTGCAGAAACTTCAATCTGCTTTACTTTAAACAAAGTAGAAAAATTTAAACATTTAGTTTTTTGTTTACATGACACATGAGTTTGAGTGGAGTGGTTAACTCTGGATCTGTCAGAGCACAAAGGCCAAGCCAATATTGCCTCATCTCTTTAAAAATCAGGTTTAAAGTTTCTTTTCTACCAACAGCCTCCCTTTCTAGACAGAGTTGGGGAAGGAATATAAAAAACTACATTTCTTCGAAGATGAAAATTTAAAAAAACATCATAAGCAAGTTTAACTAAAGTTCCGAGATCCAATGTTACGTTCTCAAAAACAATACCTATCACTATCTCAGACTGGACAACAGTTTTACAACATGGCAAGCTCTCGCTCAACCTTCCTTACTCAAAAGACTACAGAGGCATAACCTTCAACAGCAACTGTTCCAGCTAAAACATAACATACATCCACAGGACAACTGCCGGGTTAGGAGTTAAAGGGAATTTATTATAGCAAATAACGAGTGTCTTTTTGAGGAGCAGATTAACCTAACTACACTTTCTAATCACGGCAAGTCTCCTGCGCATTAATGTTGCTATAGTTCATCTCGCTGCTCATTTAAAGGCCAAGTTATTTCTATGTTTGCCAAGACGTGTTTAAGTCCCTTTTCTTTTTGGAAGAGGCCCCCAACGCAAAGCACAGTGATCGGTGGCTCTTTTCCCGAAGAGCTCCCTCCTGTGCCACACACTCCCAGGCAGGGCAATGGCCAAACTGAGCGTCACACAAGGGGCCTGACCCACACTCGGGTCTGAAGCTCAGAGCATGTCCCATCCGTCACACAGTGCTCCCGGCGAGGACAGCACGCAGGACGCACATTCGTCACCACAGTCACACGAGCCGTCTCGGAGAGGCCAGCAACCACACTGTGCTCTACGTACACGACAGCAATGACGACAGTCACTGGAAGGAATGGACAGTATTCCCTTATAGACGAGAAGGCACAGCCTCAGGCAGGGAGAGTGAGTTGTCCAAGGATCTATCCACATAGTAAAAGGCAGGATTCTTAACCCAAGTTTTTTAAATTCAGTACTTTCTCTACTATCCCACAATAGCTCGTGTTGTGACAGTACTGGCAGCTTTAATTGAAGTCACTAGTCTATTAAAACTCTAGTATATGTTTATCTAGAGAAAGATCTCTGAAGCCAGATGAGATGAACAGCTAACTTAGGTTTATATATAAAAAGTACCATCAATTCTCGCTGCCACTAGATTCTGTCCCACGTTACCAAGTACCAGTTGGTACATTATCTCTGGGCTCCTTACGCCGAGTAGGGACACAAGCTTCACCCTGCAGCGAGCTCTCTGCCCATCACTCTGTCAAAGGAACTTCTCAGCCAGGCCCCCCCGCGCACCAGCGGCAAGGCCGTCAAGGAGATGAACCCAGAAGAGGCAAGACTTGGAAATTACTGTTTACTGTTGTTGATGCTTGTTTTAATTTACGTACCTGCATTGAAAACTAGCTAATAGTTTCAGATAAAAACAACACTCAGACCTGGCTTTCAATGTCGTCAAGAACTGGCTCCCAATGACTCCTAATGGGAAGTGAGAGCAAAGGCAGCAAACACTTAGGAGGAGGCAGCGGCCCCCGCCCAGCCTCTGGAGGCTTCGCATGAACGGACCTTCCGAGGCGTGTGCTCATTAGGCAGAGGATGTGAGCCCTGAATTCAGCCAAACATGTTTGAAACCCTAAACCCAGCGTGGAAATGAGCGTCTCCGTGTTCTCCTGCCGGATCCTCTTTCCCCAGGAGCCGAGTGAGTGCCTTCCTCCGACTCCCTGGTGGGGACAAGCCCGGAGCAGATGGCAGTTCATACACCAGCAGATGCTTCAGCATGCACGTCACTGTTTTTTACAAAATGTAAACGAATAACCCAGTTGCTCAAATACAAAGTTAAAAAAATTTTTTTTTTAAAAAATAAGGACATTAACTATATTGTGGCTCACAATTGAAAAAGTTTAACTGTAACTCAGAAAAAGTGAAGTTTCAGCTCTTAACCTTTTAGTACTGTTTTTAAATGATGGGTTTTGAGTACATAGGATGCATAGGACCTGAAATAAGGTTTTCTTAAGAGAATATTTATAGTAAAGTATAACTTTTAATATTGAACTATTTTGCAATTAAGTGCTTAGTATTAACTTGAGCGTCTACATTATTTCACACATTTTTCAGTGCGGGAAAATACTCCCCAAGTATACTTAGAATGTGAGAAAGCCAAGTATATTATTAGATCCCTTGTTGAAATTATTCAGATTAATTTATATTGAAATATTTGGGTAAATGACACCAAAGTACTTAGATATATAAACAATCTAGTGCAAAGCTTTGCATTTCAGCAGGTTAAATAAAAAGTTTGACTATCAAATATTTTATCATTAAGGTTTCCCAAGTCAGTCAGAACATGCTGAATTGTACAGACCAGTAAAGAATACTGGCGTAGTAAGGAACTCTAAGGTCGTCTAAGCAATCTCTACACTTAACAATGAGAAAAAAACCGAAGCCCCAGGAACAGCTCGCCAGAACAGGCTTCCAAGTACTACTCTCTTCACTCACCTTGCTGCTACTTTCCCAAAATTACTAGGAAAAGTAGGCCACTGCTGAAGCACAGCCTTTCTTGATGTTTAGTCTAAAATTATGATAAGCCCTAGCTGGCTTGGCTCAGTGGTTAGAGCGTCGGCCTGGGGACTGAAGGGTCCCGGGTTCAGTTCCGGCCAAGGGCACGTGCCCAGGTTGCGGACTCGATCCCTAGTAGGGAGCGTGCAGGAGGCAGCTGATCAGTGATTCTCTCTCATCATTGATGTTTCTATCTCTCTCTCCCTCTCCCTTCCTCTCTGAAATCAATAAAAATATCTTTAAAATAAAGAAATAAATAATAAGATAAAATTATGGTAACTTTTATGCCAAGGAGCTCATGAAAGCTACAGAATAACCTGAGAAAAACAGTTTGAAGGTTCCTCAAAAAGCTAACCATAGCCCTAGCCGATTCTGCTCAGTGGTTAGAGCGTCAGCCCGCAGAATGAAGGGGCGCAGGTTTGATTCTGGTCAAGGGCAGGTACCTCGGTTGCAGCTCAATTGCTGGCTCTGGTCGGGGAACATGCAGGAGGCAACCAATCCATGTGTCTCTCTCACATAGAAGTTTCTCTCTGTCTCTCCCCCTCCCTTCCACTCTCGAAAAATCAACGGAAAAAATATCCTCGGATGAGGATTAACAACAACAAAAAGCTAAATATGTATAGAATTACTATCTGGCCCAGCAACCCCACTCCTCGGTGTAGAACCTAAAGAACTGAAAACAGGGACTCAAACAGATACTTGTATGTGAATGTTTACAGCAGCATTATTGACAATGGTTAAAAGTGAAAACAAAACAATCCAATGTCCGTCAACAAATAAATGAATAAACAAAACGTTTACAGAATATTATTCAGACATTTTTCAGCCATAAAAAGGAATAAAGTTCTTATAC
>NW_005874256.1:10674-16931 GCF_000147115.1 Myotis lucifugus | reverse complement strand
TGTAGATTCTCCCTTAAGCGGAAGCGGCCAGTATCCATCTCCCGGGCCGCTTAGTGCACGTGGCGGGATGCCAGGCTCACCGTGTGGCCCGAGGTAGGGTTCCTTTCCTTGTGAGAGTCCATTGAGGGTATCCCACCCCCCCTGCCCTCCTCCCCGAGACAAGATGTGGACACAGCCCAGATGCCCTTCCACAGATGGACAGATAACACACTGGAGAGGGGGAGCCGCCTCTCGGCCCCTAAGAAAACGGCCACAGGGGCCCCCGGGGGAGGGCTGCCTGCTGAGGAGAGTTTTTTCACATTTTCATCCCACGCTTCCCCACCAAACCTCCCAACCATGTCCTATTTCCTAAAATCAGGAACAGCGCAGGGGCTTACCTTGCTCCCTGCGTCTTCGTGGACCATCCATCTAGGACAGTGATGGCGAACCTATGACACGCGTGTCAGAGGTGACACACGAACTCATTTTTTTGGTTGATTTTTCTTTGTTAAATGGCATTTAAATATATAAAATAAATATCAAAAATATAAGTCTTTGTTTTACTATGGTTGCAAATATCAAAAAATTTCTATATGTGACACGGCACCAGAGTTAAGTTAGGGTTTTTCAAAATGCTGACACGCAGAGCTCAAAGGTTCGCCATCACTGGTCTAGGATGATGTAGGACTGGGTCACACAGTGGCCGAGGGGCCTGAGCCGGGTGACACAGCTGAGAGTGGGGGATGAGGTTCTGCAGGGTGCGGGCTGCCCACACACTCTGGCCTGAGGAGGCCTCGCGTGGGGCCATCCCAGGTCCGGCTGGGCCTGAGGGAGTCTGATGGAGGAGGAGGTGGCACCTCCAGCCTCATGGGCCGCCTGTGTGCACAGAACCCTGGGCCCTCTGGCGCTGATTAGATCCGTTTAGAATGACACTGTGTAGCTGCCAGCATTTAAGTCTCCATTAAGCCCTGTGCATGTGTTCCCATAGTTTTGTTCTTTTTCAAGGAGAACATCGTTTAAAACACTCGTGCCCCGGCCTGTGTGGCTCAGCTGGTTGGACGCCATCCGTGCACTGAAGGGTCACTAGTGCGATTCCTGGTCAGGGCACAGGCCCGGTGGGGGGTTCCTTGGATCCCGGGTGGGGGGTGCGCAGGAGGCAGCCGATCCATGTTTCTCTCTCACACATCGATGTTTCTCTCTCCTTCCTTCCTCTCTCTCTGAAAATAAATAAGAATGCTTTAGAAGTGAATAAGTGAAGCGCTTGCATCAGGGGTATTCTGAGAGGTCAATTCTGATGTGTTATCTTCGCTCCCCGTGGCCAGTGCCTGCTCTCTGTGTTGCTTGTCCCTGCAGGGCCAGCTCTGAGCACACATGGGGAATCTGAGAAAATTCAGATGATTCTTTTTCAAAGTATGTTTCAGGGAACACACTTCTGTTTCGGATGCTTCATAAAAAAGTAAAAGAGCTCCACAGTCCGTGACTGGGGATACTGTGAGTGCACCACGTCAGTCTGGGGAGCTGGGGGATAGGGGGCTTGTCTGCACCTCCGGAGACTGGCTTCCCTGACGCCGCCTCGGCCGCCCGGCGGCCCTTCCTCACGCAGTGTCTGTCGACATCACCGGCGAAGGGGAACCTCCTCTGAGAAAGGCTCATCTCGACTCATTGGCCAACGACCCTCCTTAGGTCTCCATCTGCCCCTACTCTCTGGCCGGGGCCCCAGCAGAACTGCCCGAGGTGGGCAGACAACCCCGGATGAAGGGGCTTCACTGTTGGTGGTGCCTGGGACTGGGTGTAGCCAGGACACTTTTGTCTTCATTGGCTTTTGCTGTTTTGAGCCAGATGAGATCTGGCATGACTTAAAAGCAAATGCTGTGCTGGCAGACAAGTAAAGCAACGAACAAACTTCCTATGTATCAGTCACCTCTTAAAGCAAAGCATTGCCAAGTTAATGCCAATTTCTTGCCTGGGAAAGGCATACTTTTTAGCTGCAAAAAATAAACTACTTTTAGGGTCTTCTTCTCAAGCTTTGGGCTCATTTCCAAATGCAGGGCAGAGTCCTCTCAAGAATCTGTGTTTCTCTATAAAGGTGGGGAGAGTTTCAATATATGCTGAGTATCTTTCCAGCCCTTGTAGAGTGTCCAGTGGCCTGGGTCTCAGTGACCGTGGAAGATCAGCGATGAGCCTGAGTGTTAAGCAGTGGCTGGAAATAGGAGGACACTGTGAGGAACAACCATTTCTGTCTGGAGTCTGGGCAGACCAAGTGGGACACCAGACGCCATGCTCTCCATTTGCCTAATAGGGGTTTCATGCTATTGAGATCGTCTTGTACAGGAACAGACCAACCTCCTGAGTATAGCACAGACAGGCAGGAGTTCTCTCACCTCAACTTGCTTCTGGAGGGGACAGTTACCCGAGTGTCATTTCATTGGCGGCACCAGTACAGCATACGATTCTTGGAGCCATGGTGGAGTGGCAGCAAGGAACTAACCAATACAACAGGACACCATTCCTGAGCAGAGGACATGTGCTGGGCATCACTTCCATTGCTGTAGAGCCTTCTCCCCTCTCTGAAGATTCTGGGGCTGCCTTGGCCCCTGGGTCCCTGTCCCGAGTGGCCAAGGGGAGGCACTGTGAGGAGATCTGATGGCCGGGGCCCAGCTCCTCACTGCTGAGTCACTGCGGGAGGCCCTGTCAGCAGCTTCCTCCCAACAGCCCCCTGGCTGGGCTGCCAGGTGATGTCCAATCCTCCCTCTGCTGCCTCCTCAGCTGAGAGTGCTGCTCCCGGGCACCTGTGTTGATGTCCCCACACCCGGGCCAAATATTTGTGGAAAACATTTTCTTACTGTACTGCTTGAGAATGAAATGTCTTTCCTACCTAGACCCTAAAAGAAAGGAATAGTAAACACCTCTTTTCTGACACTCCCTATTGTTTCCTTTGTCGTTTGGTGCAGAAGGAGACTTGCATAGTTTCTAGCATAACCATCCATCACCAAGAACATGCCAGCACTTCTGTTAGCTTGGAGGCAGCATGCAGGCCTGTGCACATGTCAGAGAGAAAAGAAGGGAGGGGCGAGGAGAGGGGAAGAGACGGAGCGACTTCACTCTGCATCTTCACCGTATACAGCTGAGGCCAAAATGTTGACAGATCAGAGAGAAAGTTTAACACATTGCAAAATCTGCATCACACAAGATAATTATTAGTATTGCAACGAAATAAGTGGCCCTTCCCTAAATCAGTGAAAGTGTTAGGCCAAGCATGTCAAAGGCTAGCACGGGCCAAATAAACAAGGTTGAGGTTTATGTGGGCCACAAAAAGGCAAACGCTTCAATTTTCATAGAAATGTAGGTTTATTTCTATAGAGACATGCTGAATACAAAGGGCTGAAATAAATGAATAATTGTTAACATAAAATAACTGAACATTTTTATAAAAATTAATATTTTTTCTTGAACATTAACTTACCAGACACTGAATAACTACACAAATTAATAAGCATAACGCAAACAAACCTATTTTTCTTGTTCTCCGAAAGCAAAATATTTCCTGTTGTGCACACCAAACAAGTCAGTCCAAGACTAATTAAATGGCCATAGGCTGCTAAAATATTCACTGCTAGTATTAGTGGAGAGAAATGGTGTGCCTGCGTGTAAGGTGCTTAAGGGAAATGAATGCAACACGATTATAGTAATCAGTCATTAGTAATCAGTCATTAGCAAATGTCATTCATTATTAATAATTATGTGTAACAAGATATTGTAAAAATTAAGTTATGAAATTTTTATTAAAACGTTTCTTACATACCATTAAATTGGCTGGGCCACAAAATACTCGTTGTGGGTCGCATGTGGCCATGGGCACAAGATTGGCAGGCTTGTGTTCGACAATAAATGTTCAAGCTGAGAGACAGTGATGGCAGAGCTAGGGTTATGAAGGCTGCGCACACTTTTTGGAATAAAGGTGTCAACTGTAGGAAAGATAAATCCAGCACAAGTTAAGCATCTATAGTCTTCCTAGGGAATGAGCAAAACGATAAGCTGGAAATCATTGCGCATAATGTCTGCTTCACCCCGCACCACAGTCATCACCAGCACTCCGGCCGGGCCGCAGGTGTTTGCTCTGGAGAGTCCCAAGTCTGGGTGTGCTCGCTGCAGCATACAGAGCTTAGGGAGCATGGGTTCTCAAAGATCTTTTACGTCATTAATGAGCATGGAGAGACTAAGAAAATACTTGAGGTGGTCCCTGTTCTCTGGCTCAGCCTGGAGGGGGAAAGAAGCCTTGAAAATGAACCATGAACACTGACTGACTGTCTCCTGCCAAGCAGTCAGCAGATTATTAGCACCTTGTGTCCATAGAACGCTGCCAGAACTCGGCCATGCTTCCTCTGCGGCTCTGGAAAGGAGATCGGCCAACTGGTCCCCCTACTTGACTATAAGCAACTTGAAGGCATAGCCACGATTGTCACATTGTTTGACTTACAAGTTTCCTGGAACAGAAACGACAGAGGTGTGAACTGATAAGTACATGTATGTTTTCTTGTGCCAGGGGAGTTCACATCAGTGGTTAGGAATGTGGCCTGAGCTATAACTGTGGTCTGGAGTGTTCTATAAATGCGTTCCTCATAGCTTGGATGTTTGAAGCATGGCGGAATCTACCCCTTGTCCATTCTGTGAGTTGCTTGTTTGTCAATCTGAGTTACTACCCACCTATTGACTCAGTCAGGGCCAGCTTGGGGCTCCCAGTCATTCCAGCCACTCACCATTTCCCAGCAGTGATGGAGAGGAGGTGAGCAGCCACAGCCTGCGTGAGGACCACTGGAGAACAGGTGACCTGTGGTGATACACTTTAGAGGGGAACTGGGACAGAGACCTCAGGGCTGGGCCTGGCTCCCAGCGGAGGGAAAGATTGCTACTTCACAAGTGCCGAACATTTGACCCAACACTTACCACTCTGCTAGACTCAGGAATATACACCACAGAGAACACGCCAGGAGGAGGCGTGTCTTGGATCTCAAGCTGATCATTTCTGCTCACAAGTCAGTGAGGTGGGCGCTTCTGTGGATCTCCAGAGCTCCGTGGGGCCCTTCACTGAGGACTCAGGCTAGAGGCATTGCCACATACCCCGCCTTTGCCTCCACGGGGGCTGCCCTGGTTCCTGTTACTCCTTTTAGCCCACCCCCTGGCCACCATGCTGTCCACAATACAGCCCAGTTTCTCAAAAGAAGGCACCCTTACAGCTGACCCACATCCTCTCACAGATTAGCAGTGCCAACTCCATAATGCCCTGCAGCCCATGCACCTCGAGCCTCACCCCAGTGCCGACCTTGTGGTGGTTGGAGGCCTCGCCAACTCCCCAAACTCTCCCCACAGTGCCCGGACACCTCAGGACCACACCCTCGCCTCTCATCTTGGCGGGTCTTGTGCTTTCATACTCCACCGAAAGCTGCTTCCTTAGGGACAGGGCTTTCCTTGGGCATCTCATGTGGTGGCCATTCCCCACACTCCTTTACCCCCAGGCCTCGCAGTGGAAAATGCAGCTTCCTGTCCTCATTATGATGTCATGACTCCCACCCTCCGTCCTCACTAACCATCCCTGACTTTGAAGCCCACGCCCTCAGACACAGCCCCTCTGCCCTCCCTGTTGTAAGTAGGTGCCCAGTGCTCCCATTACCCCTGAAGAGCATCTGCTTCTGTCTTCTATGTCATCTGTCACCATAGCTGATGACTTCCACGTTCATGTAGCAGACTCCTGCTCCAGGCCCCGCCATTCCTGCACCTTCTCCCTGGCCATCCTCTTTCCTGCCCTTCACTTGGAAACCCACTCTCCTGGTGAAATTCTGGGCTGGATCTTTATCAATGGCAGGGTTTCCTCTATTTGAATGCTGTGATATGTTTTACTCTGTGGAGCCCTCCCAGCCAGTAATTATACCTCCATTTTCCTGACCATCCACCCGCTTTCCTCATAACAATCACCCCCTTGCAGATAATCTAGTGTTCTTGCCCCTTTCTCCTTTTGTATACTTGTCCTTGAACAATCAGCATCGCTTAAACAATCTTTCGAAAAGTGTCTATTTAGGTCATTTGCCCATTTTTTATTGGATTGTTTATCTTCCTTTTGTTAAGTTGTATGAGTTCCCTGTAAATTTTGGAGATTAAACCCTTATCAGACATACCATTGGCAAATATATTATCTCATGCAGTGGGCTTTCTTGTTGTTTATTGATGGTTTCTTTTGCTGTGCAGAAGATTTTATTTTGATGTAGTCCCATTTGTTTATTTTC
>NW_005874256.1:0-10574 GCF_000147115.1 Myotis lucifugus | reverse complement strand
CCATTGACCTATATGTCTGTTCTTGTGC
This sequence comes from Myotis lucifugus, assembly GCF_000147115.1. NCBI lineage: Eukaryota > Metazoa > Chordata > Mammalia > Chiroptera > Vespertilionidae > Myotis > Myotis lucifugus. Next base: position 10,546 of record NW_005874256.1, on the reverse strand, counting down.
CAGTACCAGGCAGTTTTGAGAACAGTGGCTTTGTAATACAGCTTGATATCTGGTACTGTGATCCCTCCAACTTTGTTCTCCTTTCTCAAAATTGCTGTGGCTATTCGGGGTCTTCTTTAATTTCATATGAATTTTTGGAGTGTTTGTTCTAGGTCTGTGAAATATGTTATTGGTAGTTTAATGGGAATTGCATTGAATCTGTAGATTGCTTAGGGTAGTATGGACATTTTAATGATGTTGATTCTACCAATCTGTGAACACGGTGTGTTCTTCCATTTGTTTATGTCTTCCTCTGTCTCTTTTTTCAATGTGCTGTAGTTTTCTGAGTACATGTCATTTACTTCCTTAGTTAAATTTGTTCCTAGGTATCTTAACTTTTTTTGGTGCAATGGTAAATGGGATTGTTTTTTTAGTTTCTCTTTCTGGGAGTTCATTGTTGGTGTATAAAAAAGCCATAGATTTCTGGGTGTTAATTTTGTATCCTGCTATATTGCCGAATTCATTTATGAAGTCTAGTAGTTTTTTGGTGGAGTCATTGGAGTTTTCTATGTACAATATCATGTCATCTGCGAATAATGACAGTTTTACTTCTTCTTTTCCAATTTGGATGCTTTTCATTTCTTCTTCTTGTCTGATCACTATGGCTAGCACTTCTAGTACTATGTCAAACAGGAGTGGTGAAAGTGGGCACCCTGTCTTGTTCCTTTTCTTAGGGGAAATGGTTTTAGTTTTTGCTCATTGAGCATGATGTTGGCTGTAGGTTTGTCATATAAAGCTTTTATTATGTTGAGGTATGATCCCTCTATTCCCACTTTGCTGAGAGTTTTTATCAAGAAAGGGTGTTGTATTTTGTCAAATGCTTTTTCTGCATCGATTGATATGATTATGTGATTTTTGTCTCTCAATTTGTTTATGTGATGTGTCAAATTTATTGATTTGCGGATATTGTACCATTCTTGCATCCATGGAATAAATCCCACTTGGTCTTGGTGTCTGATCTTTTTAATATATTGCTGGATGTGACTTGCTAGAATTTTGTTGAGGATTTTAGCATCTATGTACATTAGGGATGTTGGCCTGTAATTCTCTTTCTTTGTAGTGTCTTTATCTGGTTTTGGAATTAGGCTTCATAGAAAGAGCTTGAAAGTGTACCTTCCTCTTGAATTTTTTGGAATAGACCGAGGAGGATAGATTTTAGTTCTTCTTTGAATGTTTGGTAAAACTCCCCTGGAAAGCTGTCCGGACCAGGACTTTTGTTTGATGGAAGTTTTTTGATTACTGCTTCTATTTCATCAGTAGTTATCAGCCTATTTCAGGTTTTTTTATTTCTTCCTGATTGAGTTTTGGAAGCTTGTAATTTTCTAAGAATATGTTCATTTTGTTTAGGTTGTTGGAGTAGAGTTGTTCATAGTATTTTTTTTTTAACAATCCTTTGTATTTCTGTGGGATTGGTTGTTACTTCACCTCTTTCATTTCTGATTTTGTTTATTTGGGTTCTCTCTGTTTCTTTCTTGGTGAGCCTGGCTAGAGGTTCATCAATCTTGTTTATCCTTTCAAAGACCAGCTCTTGGTTTTATTGATCTTTTGTATTGTTTTTCTTTTTTGGTCTCTTTGTTGTTTATTTCCTCTCTGATGTTTATCATTTCCTTCCTTCTGCTCACTCTGGGCTTTTCTTGTTGCTCTCTTTCTAATTCATTAAGTTGTAGGGTTAGATAATTTATTACCATTTTTTCTTGTTGTTTTTTTTTTGAGGTAGCTCTGTAGCGCTATGAACTTCCCTCTCAAGACTACTTTCACTGTGTTCCATAGATTTTGAATTGTTGTGTTTTCATTGTTGTTTGTTACCAGGATGCTTTTTATTTCTTCTTTGATCTCTTTGGTCACCTAATCATTGTTTAATAGCATGCCATTTAGCTTCCAAGTGTTTGATTTTTTTCATTGTTTTTATTGTAGTTGATTTCTAATTTTATGCCATTGTGATCTGAGAAGATGCTTGATATGATTTCTATCTTCTTGAATTTGAAGAGACTGTGCTTGTGTCCCAATATGTGATCTATCTTTGAAAATGCCCCATGTGTGCACTTGAGAAGAATGCATATTCTGTGGCTTTGGGGTGAAATGTTCTGAAGATGTCAATAAATTCCATCTGATCTACTGAGTCATTTAGGATTGATGTTTCTTTGCTGATTTTTTGTTTAGAGGATTTATCCAGTGGTGTCAATGGGGTATTAAAGTCCCCTATTATGATTGTATTGTTGTCTGTCTCACCCTTGATATCTCCCAGAAGTTTTTTTTTTATGTTTTATGTATTGGGTGCATATATGTTTACCAGATATGTTGAATTGCTCCCTTTAGTATTATCAAGTGGCCATCCTTATCTCTTGCTATGACCTTCACTCTTCTATTTTGTCAGATATAAGTATTGCTACCCCAGCTTTTTTTTTTTCATTCTCACTTGCCTGAAAAGTTTTTTTTCCCCATCCTTTTACTATTAGTCTGTGTGAGTACTGTGTTCTGAGGTGGGTCTCTTGTAGACAGCAGATATATGGGTCATGTGTTCTTATGCATTCAGCTACCCTATGTCTTTTGATTGGATCATTTAATCTATTTATGTTTAAGGTTATTATTGATAGGTACTGGTTTGTTGTCATTTTTATTCTTTATACCTGTGTTCCTTCTTCCCTTTCTATTTCTTCTTTTTATAGCAGTTTCTTTAGCATTTCTTACATTGCTGGCTTGGTGATAATAAACTCCCTTAGCCCTTTTTTGTCTGTGAAGCTCCTGATTTCACCTTCAATTTTGAATGATAGCCTTGCTTGGTATAGTATTCTTGGATTCAGTCCCTTGCTTTGAATTGCTTTGTATATTTCATTCCATTCCCTCCTGGCCTGATGTGTTTCTGTTGAGAAATCAGTTGATAGTCTAATGGGGGATCCCTTATAGGTACCATAATTTTCTGTGTATAAGACACCCTCATATATAAGATGCCCCTAATTTTCCAACCCAAAATTAAGGAATCAATATTTTAAATAGAACACATTTTTATTTGGTAGTAACCACCAGTAATGTTTACATACGAATACTATACTATGCAGCATATCACTTTAATTTTGTTCATGTTCTCATGGCCAAGCCTTCTCTCCTCATGAAATTGAAGCACCATTTTGCCTTTCCTGTAAAATCAACAATGTTCATTTCACTTGCAAACATTCTTGCCTGACCTTGAATAAGTTTGGTTGACACACATAAGCCACTCTGGCGCTGCTCCATAATCCAAGTCTTAAGCCTCTGCTCCAAGTTTGCCCATTTTGCTGGTTTTCCTCTTAAGGTCGCCTTCTTTTTTGGCATCTTAAGGAGTTGTTCTTCCTCTTTTCTCCACTGTCTGATCATACACTCTATGGGAGGAGGTCCAAATTGTCTCTCTGCAGCTCTATTTCCATGGTCTTTTGCATAACTGATTAAATTCAGTTTGAATTTTGCAGAGTAAAACAATCGCTTACTGGTATTTATCTTTTTTTTTGACATCTTTATGGGCTCAGAATGCTCTGGTCCCTGTTGCATCTGCACAATCTCCACCTCCACCTCCCATTACGGCATCAGCTGACGTCAGTAACAATAAGGCTTGTGATTGGAGGAAGCCTGTTTGACAAGGTATGGGCGGCCCCCTCTTCAGCTGACTTCCATGCTTAAGACGCCCCTCGATTCCCAGTCTAACGATTTTAGAAAAAATAGTGTCTTATACATGGAAAAATATGGTAACTTTCTGTCTCTCTATGGCAGTCTTTAAGATTCTTACTTCGTCCTTGGTGTTTGCCAATTTAATTATGATGTGTCTTGGTGTCAGTCTTTTTGGGTTCATCTTGTTTGGGACTCTGTGTGCTTCTTAGATTTGTGTGAGCTTTTTCTTCCCAAAATTGGGGAAGTTTTCTGTCATTATTTCTTCAAATAGGTTTTCTATTCCTTGCTCAGTTTCCTCTCCTTCTGGCACCCCTATTATGTGGATGTTGTTTCATTTTGTGTTGTCCCAAAGCTCCCTTAGACTTTCCTGCTTTTTAAGTTTTTCTTTCCAGTTGCTGCTCTGCTTGGGTGTTTTTTTCTACTTTGTCTTCTAACTCACTGATGAGGTCCTCAGCTTCTTCTAGTCTACTGTTGATACTTTCCTTTGTGTTCTTTATTGCAGCTATGTCATTCTCTATTTCCTTTATTCTTCTTCATTCCCTCTTGATTCTTACACATGTTGAATTTGTCTTCCATCCTTTTAAGCATCCTTGTAACCATTGCTCTGAATTCTTTCCCTGACAAATGGTTTGCCTCCATTTCCTTTACTTTCTTTTCTGGTGATTCCTCCTGTTCTTTTGTATGGGGGTTGCTCTTTGTCTCCCCATTTTTGCTATTCCTTTGTGATTGTTTCTATGTATTAGATCAAACTTTTATATCACCCAGGTTTTTTTGAGTTTGTCTACTGGTGTACCGGTTAATAATGAGGACTTTGTGATCAAAGAAAACACAATAGTTTTAAGAGAAACATCAAAAGTGCTTTATTCAAAGTAATGTCCATCACTAGCTACACATTTCCCCCATCTTTCAGGTAATTTGTGGATACCATCCCAATAGAACTTTTCTTGTTTTGAGGCAAACCACTCAGAGACCCAATTTTCCACTTCTTCATATGTTTTGAAGTGCTGCTCAGAAAGTATGTGTGCCATCGATCGAAACAAATGATAATCTGAAGGAGCAAGGTCTGGTGAATATGGCGGGTGGGTTAATACTTCCCAGGAAAGATCTTTTAATGTGTCTTTAACTGGTTTTGAAGTGTGTGGTGGTGCATCATCATAAAGCAAAATTACTTTGCCGTGTCTTCTGGCACATTCTGGTCATTTCATGATCAAAGCATGGTTCAAATAAATTATTTGTTGTCGTCAGTAGCGATCAGTATTAATGGTTTCACCTGGTTTTAGAAGCTCATAATACACCACACCTTCCTGATCCCACCAAACGCAGAGCATTGTCTTCTTTCCGAAGCGATTTGGCCTTGCAGTCGATGTTGATGGTTGACCTGGATCAAACCATGATTTTGTGCATTTGGGATTCTCAAAATAAATCCACTTTTCATCGCCAGTCACAATTTGATGCAAAAAAGATCTTCTTTCATGCCATTGAAGCAACATTTTACTGATGACTTTTGGTTTTTCATTTGTCTTTCGTTCAGTTGATGTGGCACCCATTTTCCTTCCTTTAAAATATTTACCATTGCTTGTAAACAATTGGAAATTATTTGCTGAGCAATGTTTAATCTTTCTGCAAGTTGTTTTTGAGTTTGACATGCATCTTCATCCAATAATGCTTGTAATTGTTGGTCTTCAAACTTTTTCGGTTGACCTGGACATTGTTTGTCTTTTACATTGAAATCATCACTTTTAAAGCATTTTAACCAGCGTTCACAAGTATCTTGAGATGGAGCATGTTCACCATAAGCTTTCTGAAGTATACGATAACTTTCAGCAGCACTTTTCTTCAAAATAAAGTAATAAATTAAAACTTCCTGCAAATGCTCTTTTTTTGGAACAAAATTTGATATTTTTAAATGTAAAAATATCTATGATGTTAACACCTTCAGAAAATTTGACATATGAAGTTTTAAAGCTTACTGTCAATACAACAAAATAGTATGCATATCAAATCGCATATATATCAACATATGTGTAACTCCATCTATTGAAAAAAAATCCGCATTAGTAACTGGTACACCTGGTATACAGTAGGTGTTTTGTGGGACTCAGTGGTGCAATCTCTCAGGTATTCTGTGCTAGGTATTCTAGGGATGCTTCCTACTTGGGATATTTGGGTTCTCTTGGTGTAGTTGGGTCTTGAGTGTTATTGTCCCGTTCATGGATGGAGTCTCCTCTCAGGGTGTCTGGTTATGTGGCTCACTCTCTACCATGTTGACTGAAGAGCACAAAATACAACTCGACAAGACATGACACAAAGGGAACAAAACATGAATGTACTCATGACACTGATAACCTCAATAAAAGTGACCACGAGAGAAAAGAGAATTAGGAGAGAGAAAAGAGAGCAAAAATGATACTTACCCTGCTGATAGCATCAAATAGTCAATTTTAGTCCAAACTGTTGTTACAATAAAAGCCTAAGGAGGCAGGTGAACGGAAATGCTTGGTTCCTATAGCCAAGAAGTCCCTTAGTCCTCTCTTTCACAGAAACATGTGTCAGAGTAATCATTCATCTGTCACTCAGGGTCTGCCAGTCAGCCCCAGCAGTTGATGTTGTTTTTCTCTATCCAATGTTATGTTGTTTCTTTCTCATCCATGTTTTTATCCCTCTCTCTAAAATCAATAAAAACTTATTTTTTTTTTAAATCCAGTATAAGTAGCCACACACATAAATGTTTGCCCACATCTCTGGTCCTTCCAAGGATGTATCATATAAATTAAATTCTGTGGTTAAAAGGAATGGACATATTAAGGCTCTAGATCTTGAGTACATGGTTATTTACATCTATGTTTACCTAGTTATATAGTTTCTGGTCACAACTGTATCTGAGTGGGTCCTTCTCATTGTTCCCTTGCCAAAATGAGACCTGGGTGCTCTTTCTCATGTTAAAGAAGGATTATTCTCATGATTTTGCTTAAAGGTGTAATGGTAAATAAGCTTGGCCAGACACCCAGATGGAGGATGATGTACGTAACCAAACTGAATTTTCCTGATTATGAATTCACCCAATGTAATAAATTTGGGTATTAAAAAAAGAATGGTCAGCAGATGGCGCCCTAGAATTAAAATATCCTTAAAAGTAAAAGTAAAAATGGTGGTATTTTTCTTTCTTACAACAATTTCTCTCTAAGAAGTGATTGAGTCTGATGTAAATATTCTGAATGGAAGAGCTGTTAAGCATGAAAAAGAATGTAACACCCAGGGCTTAGCAGGAATTCCTGTAGTCTAGAAAGTGGATAATGTTCCAAATCGAACACTTAGCTTTGTTATATTCATGTTTGCCAGTTTACTGAGGAATTTCAATACTTTCCTAGTTAAGATCCTGAAAACAATAATGAATCAAGGTGTTCATTTATTTAGATTTCCTTTCCTACCCTGCTATAACTCTAAGGCTTACATGTATTCTAGGTAGAAAATCTAAGATGCTCACACGAGTGTTAACATTACAATTTCCATTCCTAATAGTGTGGCAGGAACTAGCTACGTGGGTCAAGGCTGGAGGAATCCATGTAAATCCAGTGTAGGAGTGGAGCCAACTGTGTAGTTTTGCAAAGTTTTGGAAACGTCAGTTCTGCTCCAAATAAATGGAAGTGCCATGGGGAAAGTCACATCACAAGGCCTTGAATAACTGAAAGCATCATCCTGCCCTCAGTAAACCTGGTCTTGACAAACGTGTGTGGTGATGGAGTCTTGGAAGCACTGATGCACGTCCCCTGGAGCTCAGCGGCATATATGCAAACTCAAAGATTGATACCGACTTGTTGCCTTGAGGTGCTGAAGGCAGGGGCTGCTGGACCAGTCTGTATCAGAGGTCCTGAAGGACAGTGGGCATGAGCCATGGGAGGAGATGTGCCATTAGTTCTATCAAACTACCAGAGAGCACAGAAGAGACACTGCTCAGCTGAATACACCAATGAGATTTCCAATAGGAGAAGGGATTGGGAATGTGTGAGATTCTGGCCAGGACAAAGAGCCACAACTGCCCCTCCAAGCTGTCCTAGCAGTGGAGGGGCCAGCGCTGGCATGTCAGACTGCGTGCTGCAGACGCTTGAGCATGACATGGAATGAGTAGAAACAAGAGTTGGATGAGGGCCACCTCATATTGCTAGCAAATGAACAGTCATTGAAAACACTGATGGCTACTTTCAGGTCCTCTTCTCGCACCCGAACTGGAGGAGCAAGAACCTAGATGGGGAAGGGAAGTGAAGCTGACCTAGTAGTAAATCAGGACCTTCACCCTTGAGACTAGTACCAGGACCACAGATAAAGTGGGAAGGGTAAGTTGTGGAACAGAATAGGAGGGGGGTGTTGTGGCTTAGAGATAAACAGGAATGAGTCTTAAATCATACAATAAGATAGCTCTAAGGGTAAAAAAATGATAGAAAACTCATAGATCCCCAGATATTAATAATGGAGCCCTGTCCATGTAGCTCAATTGATTAGAGCATCATCCAGATATGCCAAGGTTGCAGGTTCAATCCCTGGTCAGGGCACATACAATAAGCAACCAATGAATGCATAAATAAGTGGAACAACAAATCAGTGTTTCTCTCTTTCTCTCTCTCAAATCAATCAACAAATAAAAACTTTAAAAAAGATATTGATAATGGACCATTTGCCTAGTAAAGTAATGCAGTTTGGCAAAGTATGTTTTTAAGTTGTTAATGAAACAAAAAGGTGTTTTCTGCTTATAGCTCAAAGAAGTGATATACCTCGATAAACAAGCTAGACGAAATTTGGTTTATAGATTTTTGTATTTGAGTGTTTAGAGTTACAACTTTAGTTTACATGCTTTGAAGAAGTTTGCCTATTAGGTCTATAAATAGGATAGGTGTAGGCATAATAGTAATAGTATAGATATAGGCATAGTCTAGTACTATAGTAGAGTACATAATATAGTATATCATCTATATATATAAAAGGCTAAGTGACTGACCATACGTATGCCTGACTGTCCGACCAACCGACTGGCTGGTACATATGATGCACACTGGCAATTTAAAAATAAATGTTGATTCGCACATGTGCGATACATATAAAGCTCTTGCTGGTGCCAATTGCATGTGTGTGTTTCTATCTGTCATTGTCAATCATGAATTTGGTTGTTTTTGTTGACATTCTGAAGCTGAAAGAAAGCAACATTGTTGACAGAATATGTCTGAAGACTAACTATTGGCACAACGTACCTCTCACACTTCTATTATAGAGAAAGGGCGAATAGCGATATTAAAATATTTCTTCTAATTAATTTCCTTTCAATGTGCACATATCCGTGCACTGGGCCACTAGTAGTATATATAATACAAGACAGTTAGTAATTGAGAGAATCAGACATATTAAATTTGCCTATGTGGTATTTTTTTTTACCACCCCACATTTTTTTTAAATAAATGTCTGCTCCTCTTTGCCAGCAGTGAAGATTCTAAGAAATAAATAATTAAAAATGATTTTAAATGCATAAATAATCCTACTGAGAACTTACTTTGCATGTTATAAGATAACGCATTGTTATAAGATATGTACCCCAAAGGAGAATTTCTGAGTCACAGGATTTGAATATTGCCAAAGAGCTTCTCTGAGGGGTGTAGCAATGTGACTACATTGACTGAATGAGTTCCGGTAGTTTCCCCCTTGCCCACATGGGGCCTTGATGCTGTAAGAGATCTTTGCAAAATTCCTTGGTTCAGTTTTCTGGTTCTATCTAGTGGGAAGCGCCGTGTGAAACAAACCAACTTGCCATTGCTAGGTCCAACCACTCTTCCAGGGGGTTTTAACCTCTAACAGAATTTAACTAAAGGTTTTTGTAATCAAGGTTAAGTGTTTAGGAAAAATTTAATTTCTTAAAAACTCTATTAATTTATCAGAAAATCAAATTGTTGCATTTAGAAACAGCCTGCAGTGTTATGAACAGAACACTGAGATGTTTAAGTTGACCTACAGACTTGTGAACAAATGAAGTTTGTGTTTGTGTCCACAATGAATTGAAATTAAGTTCTGCTTGATGGATTCTGAGTCCTTTCCCTTTCCTCCCGGACTTTGAGATACGTCACCTGATGAGCACATTACCCAACTGTCCCTTCTTTTCCTAGCTCTTTGTCCATCACTTGTCTTTTTATCTTTCTATTTGTATCTGGTTTGTCTTTCAGAAATTCTGATTGCTGAGTTTTGTAGGCTATAGCAAGAGCATGCTTCTCTCAAAAAGTCTGTCATCATTTTATTACTCAGTAAAATGAAAAATAGCCACAAAAACACGAATTGCAGGATTTCTGAATTTTTATATTCTGAGAGTTGCGCATGATCCAATGGATTGATTTTGAAGGCAGCACAACAATGGATTAGTAGGTCTCCTGAGAGATGTTTTAGCAAGTGGTGAGCAAAGAAGAGTCAATAAAGCCACTTTTAAACCCGGGGTTCTGTAGAGTCGGGGACAAGGACAGCATGTGGTGGTGACAAGCGCTAAGTCTTCTCAGTCGTGTGGGGAAGCAGACAGCTGAACACCTGCAGATATTTAGGCATTTTTTTTCACTTATCCTCCCCGCCCCCTTCCCTTGGCAAACATTGGCTTTTTCTCTATATCTATGGGTCTGCTTCTGTTTTGTTTCTTCATTTTGGTTTCTTTTACATTCCACATACAAACGAATATTTGTCTCTCTCTGTCTGACTTATTTCACTTAGCATAATATCCTCTAGATCAGTGGTTCTCAACCTTCCTAACGCCACGACCCTTTAATACAGTTCCTCATGTTGTGGGGGACCCCCAACCATAAAATTATTTTCGTTGCTACTTCATAACTGTAATTTTGCTACTGGTATG
>NW_005874255.1:0-16831 GCF_000147115.1 Myotis lucifugus | reverse complement strand
TATATTCTAAGAACACGTATCTATATACTTAGCACCTCTTACACTGGGATACAAGTTTTTGGTCGGTTGGTTACCCATTTATGACAATTGTTATAACTCCCAGACTATATATTATGGATCAGAACAGTTTATATGATGACAGATGGTCTATCCACTCTGATACATTTAATATCTGAGGCTTGCTTATAGTAGATTATTAGTTAGTGAACCTCCACACGACTATATATATATACATGGATTTAGAACAGATTGAAACTGAAACCAAGTAGCACCTTATCCCAGAAGTCTATAATGAAATAGCCAGGGCTCCAGAGATGCAGCTCGGGCAGCAGAATTCCACTTAATGGCACTCAAATAAGTTACCATCATGGTCTCTCCATTTATTCTTAGGCACTGAACTCAGACAGCAGGGAGGCAGCTTAAGGTCATCTGCCTTTTAGCAAATTGTATAAAGGCCCTTTACCAGAAGGTTTGTAGATAGCAAGGGCAGCAGCAAGCAAGAACTTAATTTGAATTATTATTGTAGTAAAATATAATTTACCAAATGAACATTTAATGATATTGGGATAAGGGGGAAAAGCAAAGCTTTCATCAGTAACATCTGGGACAGCTGCTGCCTCTCTCAAGAAGATCTCCGGTGAATTGTCAGGCTTTTGCAACATGTGACCTTGTACTATTTATAAAAAGAGAGTATTTTTCTAAGAGTCAAGATCTAAGACGTAGAGATTGGAGAGAGTATAATGAACCTCTGAAGTTAGAAAATGCTACCAATTATGACCTTTAAGCCCTGGAATGGAATCTGGTGATGGATGAGGTAGACATTTTCCAAAAAAATTAACCTCAGCCTTCCCTTCAATATAAATATTTTGCATTAATTCTAGGAATTTGTCTTTGGATTGCTATTTTTTCTCCCCTTCTTTACTGTGTGCTAGATGTCTGTGAGGTGGGTCATGATGACATATTAAGAGAAAAAATAATGACACCTACTTAATCAGCACCTGCTTTTATTTGCCTGGCACTGTGCAAGAGGCATCTCATTATTCTCTCAGCACCCCATGCGCCTGGCATTGAGCTGACTGGGGCGAGAAAACTGAGACATAGGGATGTAAGCAGTTTGTGGAGCAGGGATGTGGCCTTGGGTTATCTGGTTCTAAGGCTCACGTTTAATCACCTCCCTGTACTAATTCAAAACTTGGAAAAAATCTGTCACCTTACGACTTTTTAGTCTTCCTTTTAAAAAGGATTAAATGTCTGAAACTTTAATTTGGTGGCTGCTCTCCAAGTTAACATAAAAAGCAGCAGGTCATACATAATACTTCCCTGGGGACAGTGGAAAAATAAAGAAGACATATACAAGGGCTTCAAGGTGCTTATGGACTAATAGAATAAGACATTATTGATGACTACAAGAGCTGCATAAAAACAGTAAGTGGAAAAAACTGTTGGTTATAACTAACACTTACAAGGCACTTTCTAAGTGGCACGCAATCTCCTAAACACTCGTGTGGACACTCAGAGGTAGGTAATGTTATCTGAGGAGGTGATCTTAATTTTAGAGCAATGAAAGACAGTTTCTAAAGGTGGAATCTGCACTCGTGCCCTGCAGGCTCCCCCAGAGTCTGGGATCTCCACACTCTCCTGCCTGAAAATAATGACCTGACTTGACTTTCTATTCAAAGGGATTGGTTCTAGCTCTCTTTAAAAGTAAAGAATAGTATACTGGCTGCTCTGAACCTGATTGATGGGAAGAAAAATAATTCAGCTAGGAGGCCACTCTCTTATTTCCTTAGAACATCAAAGCAGGGTGTGACCAAAAATCAGAGGAGGGTGTGACATTAGCCGAGGTATGAGAAAAATTGTTCAGGAGGAGGTTTACCACCCCGTGACCAGGGCATGCCCTGAGGGATGCCATCTATATTCTCACATCAGAAATTTGACATTACAGGAATTTTCACCAAGTCTATTACTTGTCCTAGTTCCTTGTTTTGGAAACAGATACTGCTGGATTGCTTTCATTTGACTAGTTTTGATATGGTAATATATTTACATTGTTCAACATAAAAATAATTTAAACAAACAGAAATATACACATCTTTCTTCTACCTCTGATCCCCACTTATTAGTTTCAACCTGTATTTATCAGTTTCAGCCTGAAAAAACCCACATCCCCAGCAAAGCAGTGTCCTTGACCAGAATTGAACCCAGGACCCTTGAGTCCAACAGGCCAATGCTCTATCCACTGAGCCAAACCAGCTAGGGAATGTTTTTGCTATTTTAAATGTTTTCCCCATTTTGTGTTCTAACTGCTTGCTTTTTGTACATAATGAATTTATTACTTTTTATTTGTAATGTTTTATCCTATTGCTTCCTTGAGTTCTCTTACTCTTTGTGGTGTTTTCAGTGATTGTATCATATTTGCAAATGCACTTTATCATCTCCACACTGTTACAGTATAGAATGTTTATGCTTCAAATTTTTCTTTAACTTGTCAAATTTTATTAATTAGTAATGCCAGTAACTGGTGAGATAATAGAGGTGATAGTTCTTTTGTCTTGATCTTGATTTTAGTAGGAATGCCTCTAGTATATCTCCTCTGAACATAATGCTGATTTCTGGGCTGAGATGAATAAATATTTATTATGTTTAAAGGTCCACCCAATCTTATTGAACTGAATGTGCTTTTGAAGAATGGCTATTGAATTTTCTTAAATGACTTTTCAGCATATATGAAAATGACTAGTTTTCACTGATATTATAAGCTTTATATTAATGTATTTTCTAATAATAAACTTCTAGAATAAATTCTTATATGCTATTGGATTGCATTTGCTAACATTTTCTTTTGAGTGGTTCCATCATTATTTATTACTGAGATTAATCTATAGTTTTATTTCTATATGCAATATCTTTATCGGGTTTCATCATTAATGTTATAGCTCCTTGCCACAAAGATTTGAAGGTTTTCTTTTGTCTAATATTCACATAGCCTTGATGTTATTGGCTTTTAAATTTCCCTAAAGTGTCTAAACCTGCTTCTTTGCTGGGTGTACCTTTTTAATAATTATATCTAATGCTTTTATTAAAACAGTTATATTTACATTTTCTATATTTCTTGATGTCATTTTGTGTAAATTATATTATCTTTAAAAAACTATTTATTCAATTTTTTAAAATCAGTCTTCTTATGAATCTCTAATTTTCTTTGTTCCTATATAGGCCCCCTTACTTGTTTACTTATGTTTCATTGTTTTTCACTGCAGTTACTTTAAATATTCAGATTTTATCTTTACCCATTAAATTTATCATTTGTTTAATTCACTAGAATCATAAAATACAGGCCATAGTGTCTCTGTTGTAATAAATCAACTCTGCCAGTACAACACAAAAACAGCCATACACAAAAATATAGATGAATACATATGTCTGTCTTCCAATGAAAGTTTTTATGGATACTGAATTTTAAATTTCGTGAATTTTCATGTCGTGAACTATTATTTTTATTTTCATTTTTTTCAAACATTAAATAAAATGTAAATTCTGGTTTTTGTCTTTTTTAAGCCATACCAAAACACACATTAAATCAGATTTGGCCCCATGAGCCAAGGTTTGCTGGTCTCTGCTTCATCTGATATCTTTAGATATATACTTCTTTACACTGTATTTATTAGTTCCCTAAAATTGTTAACAGTAATAACAATTTTTCTGTGCTTCTTCCTGTTCTCTTCTTTTCCCCACCTTATTTACTTTATCAATATTTTTTCTCATGGTTTTACTTTATATTATTAAATAAGCCAATATTTTCATTATGTGAGTTATGAACATTTATTGATAAGCTTTGACCCTGAGCTATCATAGATGAGTCAACTCAGAAATGTATCTTCCTGCTTTCACTTCTCCAATTTTTTCAATATATAGTAGCTACATTGTTAAGGGTACAATAATAATTGCTTTTGCCATGTTCTATGTTTTATCCTCAAGTCTATGGGTAAATAAATTCAATGCTGACTACCATTGTCATATACTTCCCATTTGTTTCTTAGTTCACTGAAGATTATCCTCTGGTAGTTACCTTAAAAGAAGTTTAGGTTTTATGCATTTAAAACTTGAAGGTATGTCAATCTCGATATGAAATACTGGTTTATTTTTTTCTTTAATTTAATACATTTTTTTGGGTGTGGAGAGAGCAGAGCGCCTGAAGAGTGGCTTCTCTGTGTACAACACATCCAACAGCAACTTGGGCTTACTCCTCACAGGTGGCAGAATACTATGGCCGTCCTGTGACATTACGCCCTATACATAAAAAAAATAATAATAATTTAATACATTTTTTATGTTGCTCTACTGATGCCTAACTTTATATGTTGTTGTAAAGAAATATGTAGGAGCCTGGTTGTTTTATCTTATTCTTATGTATCTTAGTCTTTTTTATTATATTTTATCTTTATTGTTGAAAGTATTACAGATGTTCCCTTTGTTTGTTTGTGTCTCTTTTTTTTTTATTGACCCCCTCCATCCCGCCCTCACTCCTCACAGGCTTTCCCCACACTATTGTCTGTAAACATGGGTTATGTTATGCATATAGGCATATAAGTTTCCTGGTTAATCACTCCCCTCCAACCCTACCCCTCCCCCTGCATTCCCTTTGAAATTTGTCAGTCTGTTCCATGCTTCTATGTCTCTGGTTCTACTTTATTCAACAGTTTATTTTGTTCATTAGATTCCACATATGAGTGAGGCCATGTGATACTTGTCTTTCTCTGACTGGTTTATTTCTCTTGGCATAATACTCTCCAAGTCCATCCATGCTGTTGCAAATGGTAAGAGTTCTTTCTTTTTTACTGCTGTGTAGTATTCCATTGTGTAAATGTGCCACAACTTTTTTATCCACTAATCTGCTATTAGGCACTTGGGTTGTTTCAAAATCTTAGCTATTGTAAATTGCACTGTTATGAACATAGGGGTGTGTATATTCTTTCTGATTGGTATTTCTGATTTCTTAGGATGTTTTCCTAGAAGTGGGATTGCTGGGTCAAATGGGAGTTCCATTTTTAACTTTTTGAGGAAACTCTATACTGCCTTCCATAGTGGCTGCACCAGTCTGCATTCCCACAAGCAGTGTACTAGAGCTCCCTTTCCTCCACATCCTCGCCAACACTTGTCATTTGTTGATTTTTTGATGATAGCCATTCTGACAGATGTGAAATGCTACCTCATTGTCATTTTAATTTGCATCTCTCAGATGATAAATGACTTTGAAAATTTTTTCATATGTCTCTTGGCCTTCTGTGTGTCCACTTTGGAGAAGTGTTTATATAGGACCTTTGCTCATTTTTTAAATGGATTGTTTGTCTTCCTTTTGTTAAGATGTATGAGTTGCCTATATATTTTGGAGATTAACCCCTTATCAGATGTATCATTGGCAAATGTGTTCTCCGATGCAGTGGGCTCTCTTTTCATTTCATGTATCTTAATCTTTTTGCTTGACCATTCACATAATTCTTTTGTTTAAATAATGAAATTTCAATAACATTACTAGTATAGTAATGGTTTCCTCCTCTGTGTCAATGTTCCCCAGCATATTGTTCTTCCAATGTAAAAATTCAAAACATATTAATTTTGGAAATGTTTTCTTTAAAGATAAATTTAAAGATAATAATCTTTTTGTTGTTTTGTTTCTTTTTTTCTTCAGGGATTTCAATTATATGTATGTTGGAGTTTTGTGTTTTTTTGTTGTTTTCTGAACCTATTACTTTATCCCTAACCTTTTGAAATTGTTTTATTTTGTTATTTCTAATTCATTTTGTTTACTCTTCTCACTTATATCATCTATTTCCTTTACTATATTTTCCACAGTGTGTATCTGGTATAGCTTCTTAACATTCTTACTTTCATTTACATGCTAATTTTGGTTTTCCATGTACTTTTCCCCAAGTTCTACCAGTTCAAGTTTCATCTTCTCTTATTATAATTTCCACTCTTTTCTGAATCCTAGCATTGCTAAACTCAGAGAGCGGTCTAAATTTACAAATGATGCTGCTTAATTTTTATACTGATAAATTTTGAGGTCAATTATTGTCTCTATGGTACCATTTTTCTTGTGAATGTTTTCTGGCGGGTGAGTTTTGATTCTGTTTTATATAGAAATTTTGTATATTTGCTGAGCTGGTTCTTTTTTAAAAATATATTTTTATTGATTTTAGAGAGGAAGGGAGAGGGAGAGAGAGAGAGAAACATCAATGATGAGAGAGAATCATTGATCAGCTGCCTCCTACACACACCACAACCAGGGATAGGGATTGAGCCAGCAATGGAGGTATGTGTCCTTGCCTGAAATTGAACCTGGAACACTTCAATCTGCATACTAATGCTCTATCCCCTATGCCAAAATGGGTAGGGCACATTCTACATTTTTGTTTTGACATGACCACTGACTAAATTCTCTTAGCAGATTGTTGGGTCAAACCTAAACAGCCAACCCCCTTTCTGGTAGCTGTATTTCCCCATTGCTGTGATGTAATATACTTTGAGAAGGCCACATAAAAAGAGTTTTGTGAAAAATGGCAGCCGTATAGGCAGCAGTGCCGTGTACCTCCTCCTAGGGCCAGGCCAGAAAAACAACTAAATCAGAGGACATCCACCTGGAATTAACAATTAGACACAGGTGAGGAGACAATTGTCAATAAGGAAGGGCAGAGAACTTCTAGAGAATGCCGGTTGCCAGCCATACCCCTGTGGAACCACCACCCTGCCCCAACAGTGAGTGGTGCAGTACCTCCCAGCAGTTTCCCAGACATCTGCAGAAAGTGCGCACTGCCAGAGTGAGCTCCTACACCAGGCCTCCTCACCAACCCACTGGGACCCAGTGTCCCAGATCCGGCTCCAACACCCCGCAGTGATTGCAAGCCAGGGGAAATGCTGTGCTCCACCCCTGCCCATGACCTCAGAACTGTGCTGCTAACCTGACCCTAAGCCACCCAGCACCCACTCCACCCCCAGCACTGGGACCTGATGCCGGGAAACTGAAGCAACCCAGAGCATGCTACAGGGGAGCTAGGACTGTGCAACCCAGAGGAACCTGCTCCCATATCACCCTGGCCCCTGGAACAATTCTGCTGGGACTATCCAGAGAAACCCAACATGTACCTCACTTCAGGTGACAGAAGAGCATAGACTGAATGACCCAGGGATACCTGCCCCCACTCCACACTGAGGAGATGTGAACTGGAGCAACCCAGTGCACATCTCACTCTAGGCTACAAGAAAGCAGAGACTGTGTGACCCAAAGAAACGAGCACCTGCTTCTCCCTGGCCCCTAGGATAGTCCTGCAGGGGCTACTTGGAGCAACCCAGCACATGCCGCATTCCAGGAAATAGGAAAGCACTGTCAAGGCAACCCAGAGTAAGCCGGTGTGCCCAGCCAGGGGCCACAGGACTGCGCTGCAAGTGTGCTGCCAGAGGGTCCTAGAATGCCACCCTGTCATGGGTGCCAGGCCCACATAGAGAATTGCATGCCAGAGGGTTCTGGATCCTCACAGGAAATTGCACATCAGACTAACTGTGCATGTACTCACACCACCCCAAGCATCTGAAGCAGACAACTGAGGGACAAGATCCATGGGAGAAGGGGATACAAATCAGAGCAGAGACAATATAGGTGTGAGACTCAAGGCAGACCCAACCTCTGGGCTAGCAATTTTCACACCATTGCCCTGATAGGGTCTTCAACCTCTCAAACACCAAGCAAGGTGCCCAGGGACAGAAAGAGACAGCAAAAATGGGGAGACAAGGAAACAACTCCCAAAGGAAAGAAAAGGAGGAATCACCAGAAAAGGAACTAAATGAAACGGAGGCATGCAATATGTCAGAAAAAGAATTCAGAGTAAGGATCATACAGTTCATAAACCAGATGGATGAAAAAATCAACAACTTAGGTAAGAATCAAGGGGACATAAAAAATGATATAGCTACAATAAAAAAACACAATGAAAGGTTTCAACAGTAGACTAGAAGAAGCAGAAAAACGAAATAATGAGTTAGAAAATAGGGAAGGGAAACATAACCAATCTGAACAACAATTGAAGAAAAAAAAAAAACAAAACTGGAAAGCAGGAGGACAGCCTAAGGGAGCTTTGGGACAACATGAAATGAAGTAACATAGGGGTGTCAGAATGACAAGAAGAATAAATAAAAGGCATCCAAATTGGAAAAGAAGAAGCAAAACTGTCATTATTCACAGATGACATGATACTGTACATAGAAAGCCCTAAAGACTCCATCAAAAAACTGCTAGATTTAATAAATGAATTTGGCAAAGTTACAGGATACAAAATTAACACCCAGATATCTATGGTTTTTTTATACAACAATAATGAACCCACAGAAAGAGAAACTAAAAAATAATTCCATTTACCCTTGCACCAAACAAATTAAGATACCTAGGCATAACCTTAACTAAGGAGGTAAAAGACCAATACTCAGGAAACTGCAGGACATTAAAAAAAGAGATAGATGAAGGCATAAACAAATGGAAGAATATACCATGTACATGGATTTCTAGAATCAACATCATTAAAATGTCCATACTATCCAAAGCAATCTATAGATTTAATGAAATTCCCATTAAAATACCAATGGCATATTTCACAGACCTAGAACAAACTCTCCAAAAATTAATCTGGAATAAAAAAAAAGACCCTGAATAGCCACAGCATTCTTGAGAAAGAAGAACAAAGTTGGAGGGATCACAATATCAGATATCAAGGTATATTGCAAAGCCATTGTTCTCAATACTGCCTGGTACTGGCATAGAACTGACATGTAGACCAATGGAACAGAACAGAGAACCCAGAAATCTACCCAAGCCATTATGCTCAATTAATATTTGACAAAGGAGGCAAGAGAATACAATGGTGTCAAGACAGTCTCTTTAATAAATGGTGTTGGGGAAATTGGACAGACACAGGAAAAAAGATGAAACTAAAACACCAACATACACCATACAAAAAAAGTAAACTCAAAATGGATAAAGGACTTAAACATAAGACAGGAAACCATAAAAATCTTAGAAGAATCCATAGGCAGCAAAATATCAGACATATGTTGTAACAATACCTTTACTGATACATCTCTAGGGCAATGGAAACTAAGGAGAAAATAAACAAATGGGACTACATCAAAATAAAAACCTTCTGAACAGCAAAATAAACCATCAAAAAAACAAGAAAACCCACTGCATGGGAGAACATATTTGCCAATGATATCTCTGATAAGAGTTTAATCTCCAAAATTTACAGGGAACTCATACAACTTAACAAAAGGAAGATAAACAATGCAATCAAAAAATGGGAAAAGGACTTAAATAGACACTTTGTGGACATACAGAAGGCCAAGAGACATATGAAAACATGCTCAAAGTCACTAATCATCTAAAAGATGCAACTCAAAACAACAATGAGGTACTATCTCACATCTCTCAGAATGGCTATGATCAACAAATCAACAAACGACAAGTACTGGCGAGTGTGTGGAGAAAAAGGAACCCTTGTGCACTGCTGGTGGGAATACAGAGTGGTGCAGTCACTGTGGAAAACAGTATGGAGTTTGCTCAAAAAATTAAAAAGGGAACTCCCATTTGAGCCAGTAATCCCACTTTTAGAAATATATCCCAAGAAATCAGAAACACCAACCAGAAAAAATATATGCATCCCTATGTTCATAGCAACACAATTTACAATAGCTAAGATTTGGAAACAGCCTAAGTGCCCATTAGCAGATAAGTGGATTAGAAAACTGTGGTACATCTACACAATGGAATACTACGCTGCAGTAAAAGAGAAAGAACTCTTACTATTTGCAACAACATGGATGGACCTGGAGAGCATTATGCTAAGTGAAATAAGCCAGTCATAGATAGATAAATAACACATGATCTCACTCATTTGTGGAATATAATGAACAGTATAAACTGATGAACAAAAAATAGATCCAGAGACAGAGAAGCATGGAACAGACCGTCAAACCTCAGAGGGAAGGCAGGAAAGGGAGGAGGGGAGGTAAGAGATCAAAGTATTTGTATGCATGCATAAGCATAACCAATGGACACAGACACCAGAGGGGTGAGGGCATGTGCGGGGGTAAGGGAGGGTTGGCTTGCCAATGGGGGAAATAAAGAGACATATGTAATACTATATGTAATACTTTAAACAATAAAGAATTTTAAAAAAGGAGAGTTTCGTCACAAACCTAGCAATCACTGATTAATATGCATGAAGATCTGTAAAAGGTGCTCTGCCATGAAGACTGATCTTGTAGAAAATTTGAGTGCACTGAAGATTACATTGAGAACTGCTGGTCCAATATTGCACAGTGTAGGTATTTGGCCTATACTTCATAATTGATTGATTTTCCTTCTGGAAACTTACAAAAGCCCATGGCAAAGACAAATAACAGAGTAATTTCCCTTAACCTCACCCTAGTGTGCTTTTTTATTAGGTTTAGGGAAGTGAAAACAACCCAACTTATTGTTCTTGGAATGAAAAGTTCGAATTTTAGGTTGATTTTGAATATGTGACAAGCCAACTTTAAGAGAGCACTTATAATCAGACTAGAGACCCCGTGTAGGAATTCATGAACTAGTGGAGTCCCTCGGCCTGCTCTGTGGGATCGGGCCAAAACCGGTTCTCCAACAGCCCCCAAGGGGTAACAGATTGTGAGAGGGTGCAGGCCAGGCTGAGGGACTCCACCAGTGCATGATCGGGCCTGGGGAGGGACGAGGGATGTTAGCCAGCTGAGGATGGACAGAGGGAGGGTTTCCAGGAGTGTCCGGCCCATCTTACTCAGTCCAGATGGGCCGGACCCCAGCAGCAAGCTAACCTACCGGTCGGAGCATCTGCCCCCTGGTGGTCAGTGCATGTCACAGGGAGTTGTTGAGTGGCCTTAGCATATCATTAGCATATTATGCTTTGATTGGCTGAATAGATGACTGGACACTTAGCATATTTGGCTTTTATTATATAGGATTTGCTGTGTGGTGATTGTTGGGGGGGCAGTGGAGAAGGATATAGAGGGGGATTAATGGTGATGGACGGAGACTTGATTTGGGGTGTTGAACACACAATACAGCATACAGGTGATGTGTTATAGAATTATTTACCTGAAACTTGTATAATTTTGTTAACCAGTGTCACCCCAATCAATTCAATAAAAAGGGGAAAAAATTAAAATAAAATAAAATTAAAAAAAGAGCCCTATCCGGATTGGCTCAGTGGATAGAGCATCAGCCTGCGTACTGAAGGGTCCCAGGTTTGATTCCGGTCAAGGGCATGTACCCTGGTTGCAGGCACATCCCCAATAGGAGGTGTGCAGGAGGCAGCTCATCGATGTTTCTCTCTCATCGATGTTTCTAACTCTCTATTCCTCTCCCTTCCTCTTTGTAAAAACCAATAAAATATATTTAAAAAAATAAAATAAGAAACCTGAAAGGAATGTACAGAGATAATTATTTTGCTCCTACCATCACTCTTCTCCTCCAAAACAGACAATAAAATTAAAAAAATTAAATAATTGGTTGAGTTTTTTCTAAGTTTTAAAGGTGGAAGCAATTTGTTATTTCTTAGAAAGTGTTCTTAAAATTTGATCTAACTTTATGCAACTTTCTTGACAGATAATGGATTTCCAGAGCTGTGGAAAGGATGGCTTTGCACATGATAAGCAGCAGGCTGTGGAGATGCTAGTATTAGTGAAGGGGGCTTGTAGCAACACTCTCTCCTGTCCTTCAGCCACATGTTCCCTTCATAACCACCTGACACTCTTCTGGTGGGATTTTGACTGGTTGCTGTGGTTAGCAAGAGGAGAGAATGCAATTCTTTTGGTCAGCCCCATACTGCTAACCAAGTTGAAGACTGATGAAAATGAAAGGAGAAGAGATAAAAGAGTTGTTTCTTGAAGCCTTGCTATACAGGCCTTTATCTCATCTATAGGCTGTATTTACCTGCTTTCTTGCTGTACCCACCTGTTCCTAATCTCTTTGCATTGTGCTTAGGTCTGCAAACTTTCAGAGAATGGAGATACGGCTTCCAATTAGAAAAGGTTTTAGAGCAGCAGTTCTCAACCTGTGGGTCGCCAACCTGTGGGTCTCGACCCCTTTGGGGGTCGAACGACCCTTTCACAGTGGTCGCCTAAGACCATTGGAAAACACATATATAATTACATATTGTTTTTGTGATTAATCACTAAGCTTTAATTATGTTCCATTTGTAACAATAAAAATACATCCTGTCTATCAGATATTTACATTATGATTCATAACAGTAGCAAAATTACAGTTATGAAGTAGCATTGAAAATAATTTTGTGGTTGGGGGTCACCACAACATGAGGAACTGTATTAAAGGGTCGCAGCATTAGGAAGGTTGAGAACCACTCTTTAGAGAGAGGCTCTTCTCACCAAAGAGGAAAGGTCCTTGTAAGTCCCAGTCTTGTCCTAGTCTATGCTATGTTCACAGGTACTAAGGGGACTGGTTGAGATAACACAGCTGCAAGGTGCATATGGACCCTGTTGAGGAGTAGCAGGTTGAGCTGTTATTCCTATAAAAAGAAAAGGATGTTTTCTTATTCACTTCAGAACTGTATGAAAGAAAAAAAAATCACGAAGACAACATTCTGAATACAAAAACTGCAGTTATCTTCTATTCATGCATGTCCTGTTTGGTAAAAGAAAAATTATATGCTGTTGGACTCGGTACCCTTTAAAGAATTGAAAAATCAATCAATCAATCTATCAAACAGATTAGGTACTTTGAAATTTTACAGCCGATGCCAAGGATTGCTTATAAATTCAGAACTGTTTTTCTAAAATATATTGCATTAACAACATTTTGAATTGATTTAAAGAAATACAACATAATAAAAATAAATGTGGAAGGAGAAAAACACATGCAAATCTTTACCCAATTAAATTTCAAATATGGCCCTGGTCCATGTGGCTCAGTTGCTTGGATCATCATCTGGTGCACCAAAAGGTTGCTGATTCGATTGCTGGTCAGGGCACATGCCCGGGTTGAGGGCTTGGATCTCTGGTCAGGGAGAGGGATACAGGAGGCAGCCAATCGATGTTTCTAATGTTTTTCTTTCTCTCTTCCTCTTCCTTCCTCTTTCTCTGAAAATCAATACAAATATTAAGAAAAATATTTCAAATGTAGTATCAGGGCTTTTTCTTTCAAAAGGAATTTAAAATAGAGGCAAGTCTGCTAACACCCTGTGGGGGAAGTCTCTGCCACATGCTTCTAGGCTGAGAATTCCTTGTGCAGTCAATCACTACTCTCCAGGCGGTGCCCTGGCAATTCTACTGTTGGTTCCTGTATAAAGCCAAGGGCAAATGTTCCATGGACTTAGCTATCTATGTGAAGGTAACATCTACGTCCTGTGTATTTTTGTCTATCTATCCAGCGACCTAGACATGCAACTATTTGATTGTATGATGATTGTCTTTGGTGGCCATTTGCATGCATATTGTAACCCTCACATTTATCACTTGCTTTGTATACTTTCTGTTATCAGAGCTTTAGCATCTACAGAATTTTATTCATTGACACTTTTTTGTACTCTTCTAGTGCAAAGCCCAACATATATAAAATAGAAGTGCTATACTATGCTGAAATACTGGCTAGCTTTGCAAGAATAAACAGGTTCTATTCAGCGTAATTTCAGTGAAAACAGTTTTTTAGTTATATTCTAACTAGAGGGCTGGTGTGTAAAATTTGTGCACGGGGGGGGGGGGTCTCTCAGCCCTGCCTGCACCCTCTCCAATCCAGGATCCCTCTTGCAATCCAGAACCACTGGCTCCTAACCGCTCACCTGCTTGCCTGCCTGATGCCCCTAACTGCTCTCCCCTGCTGGTCTGATGGCCCTAACTGCTCTCCCCTGATCCCCCTAACTGCCTATCCGCTCTCCCCTCCTGGTCTGATCTCCCTAACTGCCTATCTGCTCTCCCTTCCTCTCTGCGCCCTTCGGACCCCGGTGCAGGTGTGCTGAGAGCTCTCTGCCATGGCCCCGCCCCTGTCCTGATTGGTCATTACATGACAGCGTTAATCTATATATATATTATATTTGGAAATTCTCTTTATCAGATATTTGATTATTCCTAACATATTTTCTTAACTCTCATAATAGAGTTTATTTTACACTAACATGACATCTACTTATTTAAAGTCATGTTTTATATGTGTCATCTGACAAACAATATTAAGATATTTAAAAAATGTTCCTGGGTTCTGTAAGGATGTAACACAAGGGCTCTCTATGTTAATGTAAGCAGGAACATTCTGGTTCTAGGAAAATCACCATCAGAAAAAGAGAGAGAAGAGAACAGGAACTCTAAGAGAAAGGGGGAGCCCATCATCGTGATAAAACACTGACTCCAAGAAGATGAGGATAATGGAAAAATTTCCTAGAGGCCAAAATGTGGGATTGGCAATAAATTATAAAGGACGAGTAGCTTTCTTGATTGTTCTACAATGTAACAGCATTAAGTGCCTTCAATGATGTCTGCTGCACAGTTATCTTTAGTCAGTGGTACTCTGGGAACTGAAGGCATCATGGATTTTTCCAGTGATAAGCAAGAATGTTGAGAGGAAGAACATATTTAAGAAGTCAAGCATGAATACTGAGAACAGAAGCAGGATAAAAAGCCAGGTAATTAGGAGAAATACTGTTAACTAAAGAACCCTCCACAGTAGTGGCTGGAATGCTGGGTTTCCCATTCTATATGAGGTTTACATTAAGTTATCTTAAAATCTTTAGTAAAATTGTATTCAGGGTAATAGAAAAATGTATCAATGTAGAAAGAGATTAATTGTAACTAAAGTAAAACCTCAGTGTCTCGATCATACTAATCCCAATACAAGGGGAGGTGGGTCAGAGGTCACTGAATCTAGGAACTATGGAAAAGAAGGTTGATGTTGAAATGAAAGGACAAGTTGTTGGTGAGACTTCTGGGACCACTTTGTTCCTGTAAATGTCATTATGCATTCATTTTAACTTGAAGATGTGGGAGAATCCAACCTTCCCGATATTATACTTCTGCCAAAATTTAAAGCACTAGTTACTTGGGGGTATGAAATGGCTGTTTTCTGATTAAATTGCAAATATATTAGCAAACTGCAATGGATTGACTTTTGTGAGGCCAGCCTACCTGGAACTAGTAGCTGGTGACAGAGGACAAGTTACCTGCCAATCTGAGCCTCAGTTTCTTCATATGCTAAATGGTATATTGACAAGCCATGCAAAGAACTGTTGATAGGATTACATGTCAGAAGTACCTAATCTTAAACCTGATTTGACAGTGATACATTTTAATCCCCTTCCTCTTTTCTCCAGGAATCTTCATCAAAAGTTCCTAAGAAGGAGGGGTTAGAATCCATAGCCCAGGCAGGAAATGATCGACTGTGCCATTTATAACTCACAGGGTATTAACTACTACAGCTGGGATAAAGATGTGAGGGCCAGGGGAGATATGGTAGATACAAAATAGTAATAGAAAGTAATCAACCTGTCCTATAATATGGCTGGATGTGAGGGTTCATAGTCAAGAAAGGTCTTAGAGACATTCTGTCCAAATAATCAAAGTATGTGAATCTGATGGCCAGAAATCTGAGCAAGGTGGGCTCTGTGCAAGAGGGAGTGGAAGAATTTATTTAGGCTACAGAGATTGAATGCTTACAAAAATTTAAAACTTTATTTCTTAGCTGATCTGAGCAGTATATCTCATTAGAGCTATTTCTCTGGAAAGCAGCTACCAACTGGTTGATCAATGGAGGAAATGCACATGAACATTTTCTGAGTCGTATCAGGACTAAATTTTATCACTTATCATGAACTCCTTAGGTAACCATTAGTATCCAATGGTTTTCATTAAATCTTCAGAATTACTCTCCAGAACCAATGGCATCCATCATGAAGTTAGAGGGCACTGGAAGGCATTTACATAAATCTATACAGGTTGGCCATAAATTTATATGCCAATAATATTTTAGCATCATTACAAAAATTTTGCTATGTGATATTTTATTGTTAAGCTCTAAATACTTTGCAAGTTCTAGTACCACTTTTTGACCCAATGATTATTTACAAGTGAATTCCTAAATGTTCAAATTTGTAACTTTATGGCTATATTTCATAATTGAATACCAATTTTCTTTTTGCTTTAAAATAAAAAATCATGGTTTCCATTATGTGGATATTTTGTTATTTCTTGAGTCTTTTGTGACTTCATAGATAGTCCGTTTAAAAATGTTCAGTATATGTTGGGTAAGTTTGTATAGTCACTAATTGTTGATTATAGAATTCAATATATGTCCATTAGATCTAGCTTATTAATTCTTGCATATTCTGACTTATTTTTTGTTTTACTTAGAATTTTAGAGTTTTATTTGCTTGGGATTTTTTGTGTGTGAGTTTGGTCAACATTTCTAACTTTGGATTTTTTAGTTTCTTATTGCAATTCTGTCAATCTATATATTTCTATCCTATCTAATAAAAGAGCAATATGCAAATTAATGGTCACTTCATGATAAAATGGAGGCGCCCACAGCCAATAAGGAGGGAATATGCAAATTGACGTGACAAAGATGGTGGCACCGGCCGGAGCCACAGTGCCGGCCAGTGCAGGTGGGATGTTTTGTCTTCCTTGGTTGCCCCAGTGATTAGGATAGCCATTCCGGCTGGTGAGTGGGCAGGAGATGGAGCTATGCTTTCCTTATCGCCTAGCTAGTTCCTTGGTTGCTGCTCAGAGAAGATTAGGGAAGGGCCAGTCCTGATGTGTTTAGTGTGTGATT
>NW_005874254.1:0-16831 GCF_000147115.1 Myotis lucifugus | reverse complement strand
GTATAAATTAACCTATTTTAAGAACATCTTGAGAACGGTTTGCTCTTCTTATCCTTCACCCTCCTTTGTTTGAAAATCACTCTGATAGTTGTCTATTTCAAATTCTTATTATCTTCAACCATTCTGAGTGTAGATGAGTAATTTTATCTCAACCACTCTTCCCTGATGCAGCAAAAAGACAGTGCCTTGTCATGAAAAGTGAGGGGAGACAGTGGTGGAGGGCACTGCAGAGAAGGATTTACAGCGCAGCTTTGCTGAGTGGGGTGGAGGTGGGATTTGGAGACTGATAATGAAGTGAACTGGGAGACAGTCTCACAAAGAACATAACTGCAGAGGAAAGAGTGTGCAGCACAGAAGCATCTTTTCTCAAAACCTTTTATTCAGATCACACTAAAATGTTTCATTGTTTTTTTAAATCTAAAAATGCCAAGAATTCACCGGCTAAAAATATGATGGGAAAAACCTTAATAGAGTAAAAAGTGTAGCCAATTGAAGTGCCAAATAAAATGCCTTGTACAGGAGGGCAAAGCACACTTTGATCAGAGTACTCTGGTTCTTTTATGAAGCTTTGAGGAGAAAATACAACCTCCTAAATGCATAACAATGAAAAAGCGACAAAGACAGATGGGAAGAGAGGGTGAGAAAGCTGCTCTCCTTTTGTCTTCTCCGAGCTCTTCACTCTTTCATCTTTATTGCCTTCAGCTTGTGCCTGTATGTTTGCTTGGGTGTCTTGGCTGTCAGGGCCAGCCTGACAGGGTTGAGCCGGGCTGAGGCAGGGAGGTGGGAATTGAGAAAAGAAAGAAAGACAGGAAAGCGGGATCGGGAGGACCCCAGTTCTCTTGATGAACTGAAGCAACTTTATTAGCCACACAATCCTATTTATACATAACACACTGAATAGGAGGTCTGCCAAGAGGAATGTATTCTTTGTTCCTCTTAATCTCTAAGGGAGGGACACAGCAGAAGGACAAGTTCTCAGTACAGCATATCTCAGTAAATAGTTACAGACTTCTTGGTAAGCTATGAAAGGCTGTTCTCATTCTACAAATGTTGCTCTTATTCTACTGATAAACGCCATCCAAACAAGTCTGAGAAAACTGTGTGGGTGAGAATCCCAGCCTTGCTAGCCCCTATAGGTGCAAGGACCTTGCCAGCTTACATCTGGCCCCCAACAGATCCCCCTTCTTTGTTTTTTAGGCGAAGTTCATGTTTCAGTGTCCGACAGTTTTTTATGTGTACATGTCATCAGTAATATTTCAGTTCTGGATGGTGGACAAATGGTGGCAATGCAGGTCCGACCCTCTCTGGTTTGGTCCTGGGCAACCTGCAGCGATGCACAGCTACTGACTGCTAGCATGATAAAGCGTCGTCACCATCTTTATTTCTGGACTGCTTCTCTTCTTGTTGTCTCACGGGGCCACTGCTATTCTGTCGCTGGAGCAGTCCTGATAATTCCTCTCTGTTGCAGGAATCCACATGGTCTTGGAGTTGTTTTCTGAAAATATACAAACATATTCTCGACCAAAGGTTAATAAAGGAATCATATCTATAATTTAGACTTGGGATTCTTTTAATTTTTGTCCAAACGATTTTCCTTTGGCTTATTTGACACCATATGTGTTTTCATGTGTGTCTTGCTGTTAGCATTATAAATAAAAAAATTTTTCTGGATGTAAATTAGTTACAGGATATTTTTCCTTACATGGTATTTTTCCACTATCTTTCCACTATCCTCCCCCCCCCCTTTTTTTTTAAATTTAATTATTAGGAGGCTTTTGGAAATTTTATAATGCAGTCTAGATAACTTTAAATTTTAATTTTTTGTACAAAAATATGACTGCTTTAGGTTTATTGTATGTTAAGCAATTTTTCCATGAAATGATAATTTTGGTTAATACTTATTGAGCTAATTTTAATTAATCTGAAAACTTGACTATTATTTTACTGTCAAATTTAATAGTTTAATAACAATCTTAGTTTATACTGTAAATATTAATGGAAAGGATTATTTTGTATCCTTGAGAAGGCCCTGAGCATTCCTGGTGTTAAGCTGGATTTAGATATAGGGTAGTTGCTGTTAGCCAAGTCTCTGCTATCTGGGTACCGATTTCGGCTGGACTAAGTCTCTTTCTGTTATCTGGGTCCCGATCTGAGCTGGGCATGGGAAGTGCAGCAGCCATGGGGGCAGGAGACCTCCCTCAGAAGGGGCGAGTGTTCAAGCCCCTGCATAGTTGGGGGGGTGAGGATCTCTGCCCCACCTCTGTTGACCCCCAAGTTCTCCCCTGAGGCCCCCTGCGACTGTGCCTGTCTTAGGTCGCCCCTCCCTGAGGGGTCTTACCCGTCATTGACTATCAGCCATCCTCCGGGGCCAAGCAGGGTGATGTGAGGTTTAGTTCTGTCTCCTTGGTAGCGTATGCCCCTGTGGCCTCCATGCCCAGTAACTGCCTTGGGATCCCCTCGCCTGCTGGCGGGGCCCTGGCATTGATCATGGGGAACCCAGGTTTCTTCTCCAGAGATGGCCCAGCTTACGCTATTGGGCAAGAGACAGATCTATGGTACCAGCCACCATGAGGCTTTAACCTCAGTATGAACAGAGAGCTTAGGCAACAGTTGTAGGCAATTGGAAGAGGGACCCCCTTGGCAAAAAGGGCAAGAGAGGTCAATATAGAATGCTTAAGTGCCTTCCCAGGGGGCCCTCCACACAGTGGAAGGGATAAGATCCTTTCATGTTCTTATTAAATTGCTGCCAAACAATTAGTTTGTAAGTTTGTTTGGAATAAATGTATAATATGCTGTTGTAAAATATTAAAAATTATTAATGAGCTTTTGTTATTTTAAATTATATCTTAAAATTCTACTGTTGTATTTTAAGAAATATTAAATAAGATAACTTGTTTTTCCCTTTCTTAGAGGCAAAAACTTAAAATATATATTTATTAATATTTATTTGATAAAGCTTTCTATGTGATTTCAAGTATATTAAATTGCCTTTATTAAAAAATCCTATAAGAAGAGAGAATAAACTTTTGAAAACATTTCAGGGCCCATGAAATGTCCTAAAGTCATTCCTTGATTATAGTTTTGAAATCTAACTTAAAAGACTATTAAATATATATGTGTATATATAATTTAAAGATTATATACCTTTTATAATTATTAAGAGATATCAATTAAATTAAAACTGATCTTTGTATTTAAAATTTTTGGTTGGGATAACAGAATTTATCCTCTTTTTTCAATTAGACAAATGTTGAAATTTTATTATAATTATATGATTTCTCCTAGTTTATTTTAACTAGAACTATAAACTCTTAGCTGGCAAGTTAAATATTTAGCATTTCCCAATCAGTAACATTTTTAAGAATAAACTTTAAAAATACATGACATAATCAATAGATTTAATTCTGTCCTTTAGATTTTTCGTGAGGGAAATTTAGATTAATATTTTAGTATTTTGTTATTTCAGAATATCTAATTTAAGTTAGTAAACTCTCAAAGCCTTGGGCTGCCATTGACTGGAAACAGGTAACCATTAAAATGCAAATTAGTTATATTCTTTCTACTAAGGATGGGAAACTGAGAAGCAAGCCTCTCTTTAGAAGTTGCTACTGGCAGGAAATTTTTGGCCTACCTTGTCTGTTGGGGGAAGGGAGGCTAGCCCTTCCTCTATTAGAAATTGCTTTGGGAAGCCAGCCTTAATTAAAGGGTGTAGCCGTCTTTTACCTGGGCTTAGATTTTTATAATTAATATATTTCAATAATTCTTGAGATTTAAATCTAATTTCTTATTTTAAGGCATATTCTTTAGCAAATTTTTGTAACAGAGACAATTTTACTGAATTTCCTTTTCAGCCTTGAAGTTAACTTTTTAATATTCTTTATTAGTATTTAAAAACTGTTCTTTATTATGGAAATGCCAATCCTGCTGCTAGAATCTAGCCAGCATCTTTTTTCCTTTGGGTTAAATTTTGCTATTTTTGTTAGGAAATAATCAGTCTTGGGTTTTATTTTGTATATTTGCAAAGAGATTTCAGCTTAAAACTCTATCTAAATGTCCAAAATCGGACAATGGGTGCCTTAGTTCCAAGCTAGTTTTCTCTTTACACGTGTACAGAAATCCCAGACGTATTTTTAAATTTCAGATCCGGTGGCATTTGCTGTAGCTGTATCAGAAATGCAAGGAAATTGTCATTTCTTCTCTATGTGGGAGGTTTTAAATCTAATGATATTTTGTTTATTTTAATAAGCAATGGCAGCACCCAGGGCAGATAGAATGTCTCATCTCTATGGATCCAAGGTCCAGCCCGGTACTTCCGGGGGTTGCTCGGAATAGCTCTTGTATCTATTTTGCTCTCTGGGGCAGGCTGGGTGCTGTGCAGCCTGCTGGCCTTGAGATGGCATAGAGACAGGAGGGTAAATAGACAATGCCCCTGTTATTTGCCATGGCTGGGCTGGCCCCTTTTGGTAGTTTCCCGACTGGCGTTGAGGCAAAGAATTTCCCTGGATATCTGTCTTAGATTTACACTCATTTGCCCAATGTTTTCCTTTTTTACATTTAGGGCACAGTCCAGGTTGTTTGGGACCTCTGCCATTTCCTTTATTAACCCCTTTATTAGAAGGACACTGTTTTGCTATGTGTCCTGTTCCTCCACAAGTGTAACACTTGTATGTTGGACTTTTCCCTGTGCTAAATTGTTGCTGAAGAATTCCTTCAATGGTGGTTCCCTTTAATGCAGCCACAATGGCAACTCCTTGTATATATGAGGGACCAATATCTGCGCAAATGCGGATATAATCTGAGAGAGTCCCCTGTCTTTGATAGGGCCGCAGTGCAGCTTGGCAGGCAGTGTTGGCGTTTTCATATGCCAACTGTTTAACTATTAACATGCCAGCCTCTCCATCCACCACTACTCGGCCAACAGCCTGTAATAGCCGAGAGACAAATCCTGATACTTTTCATCTGGCCCTTGAATAATTTTTGAGAGCTCCTCTGTTTTCTGACCAGAGGTGGGCAGCTTTTTCCAGGCTCTAATCCCCAGCTCCATTAATCTGTCCATAAGCTTCCTGGGGGTATTGAATTTGATTATGGGTATCAGCATAAACTCCTTCACCTACCAGCATTTCATAAGAAATATTAATCTGGGCAGCTCGATTACGAGAAGCTTGCTCCTTAGCCTTTTCATCATATTCTGATTTCCACAAGAGATAATCCCCTCCTGATAAACAAGCCTTGGCAATAGCTCTCCAATCATTAGGTGGGAGAGCCTCTGAGGCTATAGTTTCCAAGATGGTTAAAGTATAAGGGGAAGTGGGCCCATACTGAGCACAGGCTGTTTTTAACTCTTTTAAGGTTTTAAAAGGAAGCGGGTCATAAGCACGCTCACGCTGTCCCGTGTGAGGGTTCACCTGTTCCATAACAGGGAAGGCATGAATGCCCAATTCCTCACCACACTTTCGTGCCTCCTGCAAAGCCATCTGGAGAGGGGAAAGTGGAACTGGTGCTGCACAAGGCAGCGGAGAGCGGCGGGAACGGCCCCCGCGGCTTCTCTTTTTCTTGCCAAGAAGCTTTAATTTTTCTAAAAAGCATTCCAACACATCCTCTATATCACTGCCCTCTTCAGTTCCAGCAGAAAAACATTTTTCCTCCTCTTTTGCCTGAACAATACCTGTGTTATCATTATGACAAAGAGCAGCAGCTTCCTCAAAATCCTCCTCATCTTGAGGAGTTAAATTGCCTTTAAAAGTTACATTATTTCTTTTTAATATACTGTCTTTTTTAGACCCCTGTTTTGTGCTATCACACTGCTTCTCCTTTTTTTCTGGCTTAAGAGACGGTTGATTATGGTCATGCCTGGGATCTAAACAATCCCGTATTAAATTCGATAAGGAAATGCAGACCTCCTGAATGAATTTTAAAAAATTTTCTACTTGCTTGTCATTAACCTTAGTTCCTTTACTGTTGAGCATAAACTTTAACATTTGCCCATAAAGAGCATTTTCTCTAGATTCTAATTGCCCCATGCTTTACTCCCGACTATCAAAAAATTGCTCCTCCCTTACCTTAACGAGTGCACTCTTTATCTGGAGGAGTTTCTCACCGTCGTCTCTCCAAGCCCGACGGAGTTCCTCACCGTCTTATTCCCAGTTCCTCAGTCCCTTAGCTCGGGCGCCAGATCTGTCAGGGCCAGCCTGACAGGGTTGAGCCGGGCTGAGGCAGGGAGGTGGGAATTGAGAAAAGAAAGAAAGACAGGAAAGCGGGGTCGGGAGGACCCCAGTTCTCTTGATGAACTGAAGCAACTTTATTAGCCACACAATACTATTTATACACAACACACTGAATAGGAGGTCTGTCAAGAGGAATGTATTCTTTGTTCCTCTTAATCTCTAAGGGAGAGACACAGCAGAAGGACAAGTTCTCAGTACAGCATATCTCAGTAAAAAGTTACAGACTTCTTGGTAAGCTATGAAAGGCTCTACAAATGTTGCTCTTATTCTACTGATAAACGCCATCCAAACAAGTCTGGGAAAACTGTGTGGGTGAGAATCCCAGCCTTGCTAGCCCCTACAGGTGCAAGGACCTTGCCAGCTTACATCTGGTCCCCAACATACGTCTTCCTTAAAAAAATTGCAAATTAAAAGAAAAGAAACTTAGGTAAAAATACACCACATGTGTACTTTTACATTAAGTAAGGATTTTCTTATTTTAAAATATTTTAAGTGCAAATGATCTGCTTTGCTTTGTTTATAGAGCATACTACCAGTATACAAACAACAGGGTAAATTCTATAAGTTGATCCTTTAGTATGAATTGTCTGTGCTTTCACTTTAAATTGTAGATCAACCATTTTATTCTGGTACAGCAGGGCTGGCACCCAATACATCTACCTGGTGCATAGAGGAAGTCATTTAACATCGTTGGCCTCCTTCACGGCCATTTAAGTGCTTTGAATCAAGGTTTCAACTAGTTAAGTTGCTGTGGTTTCTTCTTGTTAAAACGTTAAAAATGAAAAATCTGTTTTGCCTTCAGTCTTCATTGGTAAGACCTGAGTATAGCCTTTGAAATCAGCATTTCCTACTTCAAGACTGACTGTTCAGAGTCTCACTTTAAGCAACAAGTGGACTGAACAGAAATGCTATGAATGTATGTGGATTTGTAGGCAGGACCAAGTACAGTCTCTTCTACACAGACTGAGAGCCCTTAAATAAAGAGACCCATGGGTTTTCTTCAATTAGAATGAAAAACATATACAGGTAGGCCTACTTCTATTGTTCTTAAATTCTATTCTTGCTAACAAAAGCCACGTCTATTAGTTTTTTTTAATAAGTTCTGGTATTTTACAAAGAACTGCATCCTTTGGCTTGGGTTATAAAAGATTTTCTTGCTGTGCAAGGGAAGATACAGTTGCCAAGGTGTTTTATTACCCCATGGTTGGAATTAAGGAAGCTCTATGCTTCCTTAGCACATTGTAAGTGTCCGTATTACCGCACTTATCACCATCTGCCTCCATTCATAGTTGTTAATGCATATTTTTAGATTATGAGTTCTTGAAGGGCAGGGACATGCCTTTTTCACTTATATGTCCCCTCATGCTATATGCAGTGACTTACATTTAGTTTGTGCTAAATAAATATTTATGAAATTGACTGAGTAGGTGGCATATTCTTAGAAATAGACTGCTATTCTTTGAAAGAAATGTCTTATTTAAAAATCTTGGTCGCCAGGAACATTAGAAAACAACAAATAGGCTGCAATGTTAGGGGGGACTTTTGTCGAGCAAATGCACTCTTTTGGACAGTTCTTTTTTTTTTGCTGTCACATTTTAATAAGCATTAACATATGTTATTTACATGGTATATTAGTCAGGGTTGTCCAGAGAAACACAACCAATAGATTATATAGATATATAGAGATTTGTTATGAGGAATTGGTTCATGTAATTATGGAGGTGAAGTTCCCCCAACCTGCCATCTACAAGCTAGAGGCCCAGGAAAGCCAGTGGTGCAGTTCCAGTTCAGATCTGAAGGCTTTAGAACTAGGGGAGCCAACAGTAGAAGTTCCAGTCTGCAGTTCAAGGGAAGGAGAAGATTAAAGGCTCAGTATAAGCAAGAGAGAAAATTTCCTTTACCTTTTTGTTCTACTCCGGCCCTCCGGGGATTAGACTATGCCCACTCACCTTGGTGAGGACAATCTACTTTCCTAGTTTACTGATTCAGATGCTGATATTTTCTGGAGACACCGTCTCAGACACACCCAGCACTAATATTTTTACCAGCTATCAAGGTATCCCTTAGTCCAGTCAAGTTGACACATAAAATTAACCATCTCATATGTATTTCTGCATTAAGACAGACTTTGAAGTCAGCCAACCCTGAAGTCTAATCCTTTTTACTTTCTTCCCAGGTATCTGATCCCATATGATTTGCCTAACCTCTGAGAGCCCACAATTTCCTAACTGTGAAATGGGAATAAGAGTATTAGTGTCATAGAGTTCTTGTGAGGCTCAAATAGACTATGTATGGATATCAGCTAACACATTTTCAGAGTTAAATAAAGTGTCACCTATTACTTCCTTTTCTCCTTCTCTTCCTTTTCTAATTTTTTGATAAATTATGATATTTATATGTGGGAGAGTTTTTTTCCAATAATGATTTATAGAACCCTATGTTGGTGGCCATGCGAAGCACTGGAAGCACAAAGCTAACTCAGACATGTCTAGCAGCACTCCTAGTTGAAAGTGGAATAGTCATGGAGGAGATAATGTCAATGTAATGCTGAGTTACAATAGAGATGTATTTGGGATACTACAAGAGTGGAGAGTATGACCCTCTCCTCCCCCCTCCTCCACCCCATCCTGTGGTCTCATAAAAGGCTCCCTGGAGATGGCGATCCCTGAGCTTATTTTAGACACATAAGTGAAGTTATTTAGTCAAGAAGAAGTGAGAGGAACATTCCAGGCAAAGGAAATAACAGTGTGAACCAAGGCAAAATCAGCATTAACTGCGCTCTAGGTTATAAACTATAAGAATGTCCCAGTAAAGCTAGAAAGGAGCTGGCTGAAGAAGAGATAGGTAAGGGATAGTTCATGGGGATCCTGACTAGCTCTACTAAGGAGTTTGAGACTACACTGTAGGCCAGTGCTTTTTGATTTACCTTAAAAAAATTTACCTGAATGTTAAAAACATGGAAATGAGCAAGAAACCAAATGCTTTTCCATTTAGGTCTTACAGGACATGAGTTATTGACCACTTAATAGTTACAGAATGAAACCTGCTGTCTATGTTGATAATGTTCCACCCGTTGGCAGGTCCGCAGTCCCTAAATCAGAATAGAAGTCTATTATGCTGATGGTTCCACAAGCACATGTGCAGAAAGAGCTCTTTAATGAAGCATGGCTTTTATTCCCACGAAGCCTGGCGGTGTTTGGTTTGATCTCTACAGAAAGCACATCAAATTAGAGGTTTATTTTCTATATTGCTTTGTACAGTTCCCATGTAAAGAACCACTCATAACCACCATAAAACCAAATTCTTCCCTCACACTTATTATCTATGGAAGAGTCACTCATATCCTATTACAGCCTATTCAGGGGATGCTTCTTTTGTCATATTGAAAACAGATTAATATTTTTTCTTGAAATAGATGTACTCTTGGCTATATTGAGACATGCATAGATTTTAGCTGACTTGGTATTTGCTGGGGTAGGATTTGACTTGGTATTTTTGCAAACAGATTTGGGCTCATATAATTATACTGGAGGTTAATCCAGGAACCCAGGGATGGAGAAAATCTCAAAGAATATGTCTGAAAAGCCACTTCTAATAAATGAGCTTTTTTCTTAAGGACCCTAATAGGGCTTCTTAACCTTCTTCAGACTGTTCAGTAAACAAGCTTTCTCTGTAGGAATGTGCTCTCCTTTACCTGAATCTTAAATTTAATGTTGATGTTGGGCCAGATGTTAGTTAATTGAAACTAATTACATTTCCAGAGTAATCCTAGCATCTGGAGTCAGCCAGTCTGTAAAGCTGAACTGAAACTCGGCATTGCCCCTGCCTTTCTGCAGCTGCTGCTGAAGAGGGAGATTAGCCGTATAAGCACTTTTAAGGCAAAGAATCCAATTCAGCTTATTTATTTTATTTCAATCCTCTTGTAGCAAGTAACTTCCTGCCTGCTATTGTTAAGTAGGGTTACCATTTTACGCTAAAGAAAAAAAATCTTAAAGACATATGAATGAAAAGCCACATAGAGATCCTGTGTTACTTTCTTACCAAGGTAAATATTGTGCTTACACATGAGTAACTGGGATGTCATCTCATGTGGTTGTAGATCTAAGCAATAGCCACCAGTTTGCATTCCAAAAAGGAGGTTTAGGATTTTTTTAGTCATTACTTTGCTTATCAATATCTTGATAAAGAAACTCAGAAAAGTTTTTTTTAGTTAACTGATTTTTAGATCGCAGGTTGTTTTCATTAACTTCCAAAAGGCTGAAGAGAATTTTTAGTGCTCTTAATTTTTAATAATTTTCATGAGTTCATTGTGTAGCAAAAGAGCCTTGTCAGAGATACAGAGTGGTTTTGCCACCTTGGAAGCAGGATGACAAGTGATAGAAAATAGTTGCCCTCATGATGGGACTGTGTTCATTCTGAGACTAGCTGATATGGTGTATTGGACTTCAAACCACTCTAAACACCTCATGTACAAGATAACTACATTCCAATACAAAATAAGCAAGTGAATGAGTGAAGTAATTATTAGGTGACCCTATGGTATATCTGAATATGTGAATGCTGAGAAACTTTTGAGAAATAGAATGACTCCTGGTAAGTTTTCTCCATCCACCCATCCCTATTATTGGAACCTTGAGTAATTTCCAGAAAGAAGCAGAGCCCCAATGAGAAGGAAGTCAGGAGCTGGCAAGAAAAGCTGACTCTGAGAAAGGAAACGTGTTTTAAGTTTTGTCTCAATAGAGGCACAACTTAGATACGGGAGAAAGCTCAGAGGAGATGTTATCTGGAATATCGGTTTATTTATAATGCTAGTGGGGAGTGTAAGATGACCCCTTCATTAAGAGAGGATATTAGTAGGTGTTGGTGTGAGCAGGTGACTTGGGAAATGAGAATTTTTGAGGGGAGTTGTCCTAATAAGCACTTTAGCCATTAGAGTGCAATTTGAATTGATGACTGTATATACGAGAGATCAAATTCTTTACTAACACTTATTCTGTTACCCAATTATAAAATACTAGTGCATGGATTCATGCACATTGAAAGGAAATTAATTAGAAGAAAGATTTATGTGGTAATTACACTACTACAAAAAATTACATGTCAAAATAGTATATATAATATAGTATTATAAAATTAAAATACAAAATATTTTAATATGCATGGCACATGCTCGAATCAATGTTCATTTTTAAATTGCCAGTGTGCGTCACATGTACTGGCTGGTCGGTCGGTCACTTAGCCTTTTATATATATAGATGTGCTCCGTGTATGAATATTGTCATTTTGTAAGTTAGGGAGGAAGTTCAAACTATACTTAAGAAGCTTGATCATGACCTGTGTGAATCAGAAAGGGAGAAAGAAAAATTATGTATCTGTATTTCTAGAAAGCTCTTCTTGTGTGGGAATGAGCTCCAGGAGCTACTCAGAGTGAAGGACTTGTAAGATAGTAGAAATATTTTGGGGGGATCTGAAAATTTTTTCCTTGAGAACTGGGACTCTCCAAGCCTTACGTTGGTTTACTCTACCAGTTAGATTTTTGGAGGAGATACATTTTACCACAGATTTCAGGCTTCCCGCCAGAGATTTCTCTGCAATCTTGGTATGGCTATTGGCAAACAGGGTCTTCATGGGGCATAGAAATCCTGCCCACACAGAGAGGTTTGTCCATTCATTCATTGAACAGTATTTAATGAAGACTATTAGATACTACCTAGTAGGTGCTGCGGGATCCAAAGACCATGCTCAGGAGTGGACAGAAACAGCTGGGACCACATGTTCTGATTCTCTGCCGTCCTCCATCGGCTTGAAAGCCTAACTCTGGTCAAACCATTTCTGCTCTTCAGGATTGTAGGAAGTTGTCTTCTGCTGGAATGAGACAAGAGCCTTTCATACTCCTAGCTTTTTCATCACTTCAATCCCTAGAGCTGTGACACTTTTCTTCCATCTTCAAATTCGGGCCTGCTTTAGGTTTGGGCTGCCTCATCTGAAGGGAATTTTGAAAAGCCCCAGCCCAGTGGC
This sequence comes from Myotis lucifugus, assembly GCF_000147115.1. Lineage (NCBI taxonomy): Eukaryota > Metazoa > Chordata > Mammalia > Chiroptera > Vespertilionidae > Myotis > Myotis lucifugus. Next base: position 4,589 of record NW_005874254.1, on the reverse strand, counting down.
GGAGAAGGCATATATGTGACAAATCAGTTTTGCTGTTGATTGTCATTTTCTAAGTCACCTCTGACCTGCGTCCTACTTCAACCTGTGCCTACTTTTGCTCTTTCTTCTAACCAGTCTTACTGGCTCCAGGGCTCTAGGTATTTGTCAGTTCTTGGTATTCTTAGAAGTTTTAAATCTTTGCCAATCTAGTGGTTTCAAAAGGCATCTCACTCTGGCTTTCCTTTGAATTTCTATGATTACATAGCGTTTGACTTTTCTTAAGTAATCGTCTTTTGTGTTTGCTCATCTGTGACACTCTGTTCAGGAATTTGCTTTTGTTCTTCTCCCTTATAGCTTTTGTCATTTTCTTATTGGTATTTTGAATTTAGTTGAATTTTGGATACAAATTCTTTGTCAGTTATATGCTTTGCTTCCTGGCATGTGACTTCTTATATCACATTCATTATGATATATTTTAATACACAAAACTCTCAATTTGAATGAAATTTCCTATTAGTTATGAATGCTTGAATACTGTATATCTTAACAAGGTGACATCCTAAGCAGTGCAACAGAATGAATAGTCTTTTGAGAAGCTTTTCAAGGATAGCAGCATTGTGGTTCTAGTACAAATTATTATGGGTATTAATCTATTTACCCATACACACATGCACACACACACACACACACACACACACACACACATCTGGCAGTCTACACAATTTTGAGAAAAATCATGATGTGACTACTAATAGTGAAATGCTGCAATGTCTGGATGCTAATATGTTAAACACATTCTCTGGGATAATGCAATATCCAGATTAATTTAGCCATTTATTATCTAAAGCCATATAATTTTTTGGCTATAAGCATATCTAACATGGCTTAGCTGTTTTTGGTAATTAGCAGCAGTCATTAGAAGTTAGCAAAGAACCTTACTTTTGTTAACTATGGCATATGAACCTACTTTAGTTTTATTCCTAGTAAAATTTAAAATTATTGATTTTTAAGGGATTCTAAATTGAGCTTTCTGGGCTAAACCTGACGGGTTTCTGAGGTAGAATTTTGAGTTTCATTCATTTGCTTCTCTACCTACATTTTCTCTGAAATAGAAAACTTCTCAAAAACACCTTTCTATTGGTATACTTACTTAAAACAACAAAACAAAACAAAACACCTGTACTCTCCTTCCAGAGGCACATGAGGGTTATGAAACCTAATTTAAATTTAAATGTATTCATCCATATGCTAGACATGAATTGAATTTCTCCCATGTGGGAGGTACTCTGCTAGGGACCCTTTCATCCTGCTGGAGGCTCCGATGGACCAGTGGAGAGTCCCAGCTGAAGACCTGTAAGCATCAGCATCTCCCACAGCTTTGCTCAGTGCTCCTGGTCCTCAGCCCTGTTGGACTCAACATTCTTGTTTTCATTGTGAGGGTTTTTACACCAGCTCTGTATTCTTCTGATATAAAAGTCATAGATAATGAAACTCATCTATTTACCTAACTCCTAAGAACTCAATATAGTATCCTTAGAGCACTATAAAAGAGAGTAAAGTAATTTAAAGTGAAATAGTATGTATGTCAATATTTAAAAACTCTAATGAAGCCTGTGGTATAGACCATACCAAGGGGACATAACATTCATGAATGCCTACCTCTAAAACTCTCAAGGCTTTCTAGAGAACCATAAATAACTGAAATTGTCTTTTCTCATATCCTAGTTGTCCTATTCAAAGTCAGAATGCTTCCTTCAGTGTTAGTTTCCAGCCAATAGGCTTAACCAAAAGTTTGTTCACAGAAGTCACTATTTTCAGACTACAGCCTCCCTCCTTCTCATATAACTTCCATTTGCCTTTATTACTTGCCTCAACCTGCCAGCTTACTCTCCTGCATTGGAAAAGCCAACTTTCTGTGGACAAAATAACTATGTGGACATCTCCCATCTGTTCTTTGACAATAGGAGCATGTTCAGGAACCACTACAATAGGATAAATAATGACCGAGTGAGGTGCTTGCACATATTCATAGTGGATGGGTTTTAAGATTTTAAATAACCTTTTTCTTATAAAGACAAGTTGAAGTCAGTGAAAGGTAAGTGCATTTTTGTGTATCTGTACAGTTGTTATAAATACAGTAACTACAAATACAGGATGGTTTAGGTATAGAGATGGAAATAACACACGTTGTCTTGCCAAGAGGGCCATGATATTTGGAAGAGATGAGCAAGCCTTGGGGAAGTTACAAATGTGGTGTAAAATTTCATTTATGTTAAAACCACACAAATTTACTTTGTGTTTATATTAAAAACCTCAAATAACTATGAATAGGGTGATCACCCATTCTGCATCAACATTTTGATAGGGGCAGAAATAGAACGTTGGGGACCAGCTATAATTGTAACAAATATTAATCATGTTCTGTTAACCATGATTGTTTTATTTTGATAAAAGAAGGCACATTCTAACCTGGTTGGGAATCACATGTGGGACCTGGGAGCTCACCTGGAAATGCAGCCCATCCCCTCATCTGGGAGCTGCCTATTATAATGGAAAGATGAACAACCTTGTTGCAGAAACTAGAGCCACCAGCCCTTTGAAGACCCCCAGCTCTTTGCATACCTGCAGGTCTTTGCAAATTGTAACAGCCCATATTAACTGTAAACTGCCCACTTGGCATACCCTTTTGCTTACTTCCCCATATAATCTCTTTCCTTCTACCCAATATAAGCAGTTGACTTATGATGGGGGGAGGCAGTGGGGGGAAGAGCAGGTTTTTGTGGATGACCTGCTACTCTCCCAGTACTGCCAGCATTATTGGAATAAACATTCATATATGATTAAATCCTGTCTCTGTTTAATTGGCTCAAGTAGTGACAGGCGGTGTGGACCAATTGATTGTCCAGTTACAATTTGAAACTAGTGCTGAGTGTAGAATGGTCCTTTCTAGGCTTGCCTGGTCTGCTCATTGAAGACCATCTAGGAACCTGCCCCTGCTCGATAGAGCCAGCAGTGTTCCACAATCATTGCAACAATCCAAAATATCTCTGCATATTTCCAGAACATCCCCTATGTATGACATGGCTCCCACTGAGAATTGCTGCTCTGTGCACTGGTTCTCACCCTGCCCTTAGCATCCTGTGGGTCAGTAGCTCCAAAAGAATACTCGGCCCCTATGTCACCATTGACTTGTCAAAGAGGGCTTCAGATATCCCAGTTTCAGCAGTTCTTCTTGCTAACTCCCTGAGACATCCCCTAGGCACTTACCCCAACCTTCCTGTAGAAAATCAACACCACTGAAATGCAAGTCTATTGAGAGCAGCTTTCCTAAGAACTCTCTCTGTATATTGTGAGATTGCCTAAGAAACAAATTCAAAAACATCACAGTGTCACATTCCTGACTCCCCAGGGCTTTCTTTGCTGAATCCTGAAATAAGAGGAATATATATATGGTTGGGGAAAAGTAAGTTTACAGTTGTTCAGATGGAAAATAACACAGTAATTAATAAATAGTAATATGAGTGTTAGGTCCACACTGAAAGATGTGAGTGCTTAAGAAATTTTATTACATTCTCTCACAGCGGGCTGAGACCAGTGTGCTGGGTGTCAGCCCTGAGGGGATGGTTAGGTTCTCTTATATAGGGTAGAAGTATGCAATATAAGGTCAGGTTTTGGGTCCATGAGTCAGACAAGCAGAGGGGAGGGCAGGAGTTGGTAAGAGAGGAGAGTGAGGAAGGCGGTCAAGTAAAGGGGGATTAATTTTATCTTGCTTCTGCAGGCACCAGCTGTCTACTCCAAGCTATGGGAAAAGGCTTATAACAATATATATTTCAGAATACATGTCCAAGCAGGAGAGATTTAGGGTAGTTCATCCTAACAACGAGAATAAACTGTTTTGTGTATTCACAACTGCAAACCTACTTTTGTCCCACCCTGTATATTCCTTTAGCTCCAAGTGAGTTTCATCCTCTTTAGATGCCATGGTCTTGACATACCTTGTGCTTTCTTCTAAACCCCCCCTTCCAACAAAGCCAAATCAGGACTTGTGGAGCCTGAAGGCTTATAAATCTGAGGGTCTTCTTTAAGAAAAAATATAAAAATTCCAAAATAAAATAAATATGTATGTACTAGTAGAAAGAAAAAAGAAATCACAATAAAGTACCAATGCTGAAAAGGTGACAAAAACTAAAAAACTCACAAAACCCAGGAAAATAGCACACCACTATAAATTAAATGTTTGACACACTAATACATTATACCAACATTTGGCTGCATGATTTTTTGACAACAATTTTGCAATATCATTTTCTACAGAGAAAAGAGAAAATGATTAAGTCTTTTCTTTACCAGTATTGATTAAAATATTATATTTGATCATTGGCAACTTACAAAAGTATTTTTTCTTTGTTTCTACAGCTATTGGTGTTGTCATGTAAATTGTTAGAATTTTTAAATTTAGGAAAAATATGTCTTACTTGAGTGGTAAGATTTCCCAGCATAACAAATTTATATATACCATGAGTGTTCTTAAATACTGTTTGATTTGACAACTCTTTTTAGGCAATTGTCATTGGCATCCCATAGTGTTAGCATATTATGAATATAGGTTT
>NW_005874253.1:10666-17603 GCF_000147115.1 Myotis lucifugus | reverse complement strand
TTATAGTGCCTCAAGATGCATAAATTCATCGCCACAGTTTTTCTGGTCCCCAGTGACTTTTTCACCATGGGAATGTCACTCAGAAACCAACTTTTTATGTTTCCAATGACTAAATTTCAACCTGTTAATTTTGGTTGGCTGATCCATAGCTCAGTATTGGGAAAAAAATCATTGATTCACTAGATACTAAAAGTGTGTTGTTGTTGTTTTTTAATGGATTTACTCTCGCCTGGCTGGTGTGGCTCAGTGGTTGAGCGTCAACCTATGAACCAGGAGGTCATGGTTCGATTCCGGGTCCGGGCACATGCCCAGGTTGTGGGTTTGATCCCCGGTGGGGGGCATTTAGGAGGCAGCCAATCAATGATTCTTTCTCATCGATGTTTCCCTCTCTCTTCCTCTATGAAATCAATAAAAAAATAAATTAAACAAAAATAATTATAAAAAATGTATTTACTCTCTTATTACTATAGTGGTTGCCAATAAAATTAGCATTTATTATTACCAACAACATGTATAACTTTTTACCATTTCTAAATTGCCTTTAGAGAAAAGAATTACATGTTGCTTTTATAGAATTTCAGAGGTTTTTTTTTATTTGTTTATTTTGAGATCATAGTAAGAATATTTCTATTTGTGAAACCAGTACGTATACCAAAATGTAAACTTTCAATTTCAACACATTTTTAATTATTACATATAATAATTGTATAAACTTCATTTTAACTGAATGCATTTTTCTTCTATAGAAAGGGGGTTCCTATCAGCTATTGCTACCTAACAAATCACCCCCAGAGGTTGTGGCTTGGAACAGTAACGGTCATTTTATTATCACTCAGGGTTTTTGAGGAGCCAGGAATGAGTTGTATGTCTGGGCAGTTCTGACTCGGGTCTCTCATGTGGGTGGAGTCAGGTGGGGCCTGGGGCTGGGGTGGTGGGGATGCTGAAGCAGCCAGGGCTTCCTGCGCATCTCTCCATCTTCATGTCAACCCGGCCTCTCCACGTGGTCTCCCTCCTTAGGACTTAATCTGGGCTTCCCCACACCATGGTGCCTCCAGAGGTTTTCTTTTTTTTTAATAGGACATACAGAACATTTGCTGATAACCAGGGTCAGCTCTTCCATAAAACATTGTACCACTGACAGATTTATTCTCTGTTCATAAAGGGACACATGAGGCTTATTCTACTTTCTGTAAAGAAATATTCACATGTCATCAGTAGCAAAAGGAAAATCATTTTCTGGGGCCAGATTGAGAAGTAGCCTGAGCATTTGGGAGGTCGGGACATAGGTTTGTTAAGTAATGAAACTGAACTAACATTTGATGTTCCAGAAGCAGCGCTTTCTCAAAAACCTGAAGTGATTGTCACTTCTAACACATACTTAGTTGAATTATCATTTAAAAATAAAGAAAAAAGCTGTTTTTTTAGTTTGCATCGCAATAGCTAGTTGATGACTGCAAGTTAATTCAAGGGCGTTATTCTCAATACAGCTCTTCCATTTAATTTCTAAGCACAGTTTTCAGTTATGAAGTTCAGTGATCTTTCATGCCACTTACTTTGAACCAAAAACAATACTGTTAATGGGTTTGATGCCAAAGTAGTCGCAGTATATATCATTTTATCTAGAATGAAGAAGTATTCATGTTGTAATAGTCTTGTTAACTGATAGTGACCATTTAAGATAATCACAGGTAACTACATTTAAAACAGAAAGTAATGAAATCTGCTAAGACCAGAACTATTTTAAAGACATCATTTTCTTGTTTTTTTGTTTTGGTGGTTCAAAAGGTACTGCAAAATCTTTCCTTGACTCAGAGCAAGATGTCAATTTTGGGGAGATTACTTCTCATTTGCCCACTTGAGAAAAAGCAGATTAAAGAGTGCACAAAACATTCAGTGGCCTTTTGAGCATGTTTTGGAGACCTACAGTATTTTGTTAGAAAATAAGGAGATGCTTGATATGAGATGGACTTTTAGGTCATTTCTAATGTGAATTTTCTGGGTGTTTTTGACTTTCACAGGTACACCGAGGAGTTAAAGGGTTCGTCCGAGACCTTCAAGGTAAACCAATTGCCAATGCAACCATCTCAGTGGAAGGAATAGACCACGATGTTACATCCGGTGGGTGTTCTCTGCCATGATCTGAGGCTCTCGTATTATATACAGGAGCCCAGTTACTTACCATAGTTATAATTCTTATGCTGCTCTAAGCAAACTAATTAAATGCTTCATATCTCTTTACCTTCTCTCTCTCTCAGCTTTAATCTAGTTAAATTTCCTTAAGGGAGCAACTCAGGAAGTTACCCAGGCTGGCTGCTGCGTTTAATAATTGGGGTGCAGCAGATGGCGCTCTTTCCTCGGGTATCTCACTGCAGAGCTGCAAGGTGGTGCCATCCACTGGAGAGTCTTTGTTGTTTGTGAGGCAAAGGAAAATGAACCCGCTAGTGTTAAAATACCAGTGCTTTTTTTAAATTTCTCTTAGGAAGAGGTGCTGGCCTGGCTGGGTAGCTCAGCTGGTTGGCGAACCATCCCGATAGACCAAGGTTGCAGGTTCAGTCCCTGGTCAGAGCACATACAAGAATCAATCAATGATTGCATAAATAAGTGGCACAACAAATCAACGTTTCTCTCTCTTTCTCCCTTCCTATATGTAGATGTCCCAAAAAATGTATATACATTTTAACAGCTGATAGCTCAAGTTTGAAAATGAAATGCATTTCAACAAACACTGCCTTATAATTATTCAAAGTGTGTGTATATACTTTTTTGGACAATATCTATCTATCTATCTATCTATCTATCTATCTATCTATATACCTATATATCTATCTATCTATATACCTATATATCTACATATCTATATATCTATATACCTATATACCTATATACCTATATACCTATATATCTATATACCTATATATCTATCTATCTATATACCTATATATCTACATATCTATATATCTATATACCTATATACCTATATACCTATATACCTATATATCTATATACCTATATATCTATATATCTATATACCTATATATCTATATATCTATATATCTATATACCTATATACCTATATATCTATATATGGTATTAATGACTTGTTCATTGAGGAGGGAATGAAAAGAGTAGGAAAAAGATAACTGCCAGTATATTGTGCATCCAGGATTTCTCATACGTTTCTTCATTTAATCCATATGGTAAATCAGGACCCATTCATCGTTAAACAGGTTGTTATAGGATTGAAGTCGATGTTAGTTGTTTTGAGTTTAAACCACATTTCAATTTTCCCAGTTTGGACAAAATGATATATTTTCCTGGCAAACGTACCTATTCCTGTTAATGACATTTATCCACTCCTTTTAGTTTAACTGTCATACGATGGGATCTTTTCAACAACCAAATTAATATCTTTTAGCTATAAACTCTTTACATATTTCTAGGCCTTATAATTAATTTTTAACTTATTTCCCAAACCACTTTATACCATTACCTCTTTCTTAACATCCACATTTATAACTTATATTTTAAATCCTTCTTTTTTCTCTAAAACTTCATTTATTAATTTATTCAATAATCCATCAACGCACTAAGTGCCAGCACCCCTTTCCAAGCGTATACCAGAATCTGCACTAAGATATTGGCCCCTTGGCCCTCCGGAGGTCGGCTGTTGAAGATGGCACCCAGGCATTGATCCCTTCTGGCCACAGAGAACCTCTCCTATCTGTTAACCCTGGTGTGCCACACAGACCTTTGTTTCTCTGCATTCTGTGATGTGGAAGTTTTAGTAAAATCTAACAGGGAATAAACATAGGCAGAAAGGAATAAAAATGGAGGCTGGGTTTTGGGACACCCCAGCTGTTCGAGGGCAGGGCGATGAGGAGGAGCCAGCAATGGAGTCCAGGGTAGAGAGACGTCTGGGTGCGCCGTCCTGGAGCCTGGGAGTGTTTCAGGAAAGAAGGAGGGCTGAAAAGTGTCGGGCAGGTGAGCCTTGTGAAGGAGCCTGAGTGGAAGATCTTGACAAAATCCGTTTCCATGGGGTGGTGGCAGCCTGCTCCGGGAGGCCCAAGAAAGGATAAGAGGAGAGAGCTTAGAGCAGCGGTTCTCAACCTGTGGGTCGCGACCCCTTTGGCGGCCGAACGACCCTTTCACAGGGGTCGCCTAAGACCATCCTGCATATCAGATATTTACATGACGATTCATAACAGTAGCAACATTACAGTTATGAAGTAGCAACGAAAATAATTTTATGGTTGGGTCACAACATGAGGAACTGTATTTAAAGGGCCAGAAGGTTGAAAACCACTGGCTTAGAGAGTACTGACCAGTCTTCTCAGGAACTTTGCTAAAAAGCAAAGGAGATAAAAGGGTGCTGGCTGAAAGGAGATGTGGAATCTAGAGGTAGGTGGGAAGGGATGGTGACGGGGCCTTGTTTTTTTGCTGATTGTTTTAGTTTCACAGTGAGATAGGAGGTAAAGCGTGGACTGAGAGTGCTGAAGAGGCTGTCTGAGCGGTGTTAGGAGACAGGAGGAAGTATGAATTGTTCCAGGGACCTAGCTGCTCAAGGTGTGGCCCCCACTGGCAGCTGGATCAGTGTCTCCCAGGAGCTGGTTAGAAATGCAGGATCTGAGGCCTCCCCACAGAGCTAGTGAATTAGAATTTGTATCTGGACAAGTCCCCCAGGGATGTGCACTGACCTAGTGTGCAAGGTTGGCGTTTATGAATCAGAGCTAGATCAGCCTTCTCCAGCTCCTTGCACCCCACAGGGCAGGTGTAGAGGGGAGAGGTGGGGGTTATCCATGGTTGGCAGTTTGCCAGGCGTGTTTCGCCACGCGGGAAAAGCAATGACTTGAAGGCCTATGCGTGAGAGTGATTCTAGTGGTGGGCCATGGAGGCTAGTCCAGGTCAGGAGGGACCTCTGGGTACATGGAGAGTGAGAGAGGGGGACATGTAACTCAGCTTAAGAAATCTCTGGAGAACTTGCTGAAAATACAGTCCCTAGAAGGCAATCCAACCAACAGACTCGATTTAGAAATCGAAATGTCTACCAAGTGCCTCAGGGATTCTGGTGAGACTGCCTTTGGGCCACACCTTGGGAAACACTGATCTAGACTCTCCGCCCGTTAGGTCCTCACCCAGAGATGCGTGGCAAGAATAAGAAAGATGCTCTGACCCCACCGCTTGGGGGCTGTGTATGTCTTTTTAATCTGTGTTAGTCCTGATGTGATTATGGAGAGTGATTATCTTAGGAGATTTATCAGACAATTTAACACTCATATCTGTAAAACTGATATGGGAACTGATGCCCTCTAGCAGTTAAAATTAATCGAATTCCATTAATAACTGCTTTAGAAATGGGAACAAAAGGAGTTGAACTGAGGTATACCGGGTATTCCTTCGCGGGTATTACTGTGCATGTCACGTATGTGCCTTGTGATTTGACGTTTTGTTTCCTTACAGCAAAGGATGGCGATTACTGGAGGCTGCTTGTACCTGGAAACTATAAACTCACAGCCTCAGCTCCAGGCTATCTGGCGATAACAAAGAAAGTGGCGGTTCCCTACAGTCCTGCTGTTGGAGTAAGTCATCGTATTAACGGTTGAGATTGATTAAGCACTTGTGTGTGCGCCAGGCATAGTTAAGTGGCTTTTATTCAATCTTCGTAATAACGGTCACCATTGTCTCAGTGACGGTCTCACTCAGCCCGGCCCCTGCCTCAGCCATGGCCCAGGCTGAGGAGAGGGAAGGGATGACATCCCCTTCCCTTGCTCTGTGTCTCTCGATTCTCCATGGACTTGATGAGGACGCCTTGTTCCCAAGGAGAGTTGAGTTCCTGGGCCATCGGCCTCCATGGTGGTTTGGGGATGAGTGAGCAGGTTCAAGATTCTGGAAAGCAGGGCCTTGTGGTTGGGGATGCCAGGACACTGAGCTGCGTAGCAGGAGAAAATTCAAGGTTGACAGGAGAAGCGCACCGAATAGTCAAAGGCAGAAAATTAATTATAAACGACATCTTTTTCCCGGCTTTACTAAAGTCCTTACTAAAGACTGCCTTGACATAATCTTCCTTTAAATACCCTGCTTTTAAATAATCCTACAAAGCTATTAGATCAAAACACAGTTCAAACGTAATGGTTTTGCATTGTCTTCCACACCCCCCCCCCCCACCACCAAGTATCTTTTATTATGAGAGATTTTTTAGGGTATACTTTAATTCAAGTGTCTAAATTGAGCTTATCCTAAAAGCTCTGAGATTACTCTTTTTCTAAAAAAAATTTTATTTCAGCTTTTAAAAATACATATGCACTTTGATAACAATATATTCCTGATTTTCTTTTTTAGGTTGATTTTGAACTGGAGTCATTTTCTGAAAGGAAAGAGGAGGAAAAGGAAGAATTGATGGAATGGTGGAAAATGATGTCAGAAACTTTAAATTTTTAAAAAGGGTCTAATTAGCTGCTTTTGTTCTGTACAATGTAGTCTGATGTAACGTGACCATTTTCTTTTAGAGTTTGTGCAGTTAATTTTTAACGTTGATTTAAATATTAATAGACATTACTTAAAATAAATAATTAAACTCTTAGAGGTAAAAATACAATGACTTGCTCTATTTCTTCTTATATAACGTTCATTTTCCTACACATATTATACAAGAGATTGTAGAAAAGATTGAAGTGATCTGGCCATCTTAGACTTAACTGCAATATTCCATGTGTTATTTACAGTGCAGAACTTTTTGAGTCATTCTAGCTTTTAAAAATTAATGAATGCCTTTTAATATAATTGGTGACAATGTCACATAATGAATGCCATTGAAAAGGTCAATAGCTACAGCTTGGAGTTGTGAGCACTATATTGAAAGACCTAAATTGTTCAGTATAAATTGTCATTTGTCTCTTGTGCTGACTAGCTATATATGTAAGCATGATCTTGTTAATGCATT
>NW_005874253.1:0-9896 GCF_000147115.1 Myotis lucifugus | reverse complement strand
TGATGCATCTAGCCAGACCTAAAATATGAGTAGGTGTGAGCAATGCAGAGTGACTGAGTGTGGGGCAGCGTTCTCAACCTGTGGGTCGCGACCCCTTTGTGGGTTGAACGACCCTTTCACAGGGGTCGCCTAAGGCCATCGGAAAACACATATATAATTACATATTGTTTTTGTGATTAATCACTATGCTTTAATTATGTTCAATTTGTAACAATGAAAATACATCCTGCACATCAGATATTTACATTACGATTCATAACAGTAGCAAAATTACAGTTATGAAGTAGCAACGAAAATAATTTTATGGTTGGGGGTCACCACAACATGAGGAACTGTATGAAAGGGTCGCGGCATTAGGAAGGTTGAGAGCCACTGGTGTAGGGGTGTTGTGTGTGTGCATGTGTGTCTGTGTGTGTGGGTTTGGTTGAGTGTTTCAGATACAGAATTTTTTTAAAAATAGCGTTAACTGTTGTAATAATAGACTCCTGAATACATAGCAGCTTACGCGCAATAGAAGTGTATTTCTTACTCAGGTAACTGTACTGGGCAGCAGACAGAAATATGTCTTTTCTCCACACCGTGTAGAGACCGCTGCAGTCATTGCAGAAGAGGGAAAGGGAGACTGAAGAACCAATAACGAAGTTTTCATTGCCTTAGCCCGCAGGTGACACATACAAGCTCTGCTCACATTTCATTGGCCAGAACTAGTCACATGGCCTCTCGTAACTGAACAGGATGCAGCAGGTATGGTGGGGGAGGCAAGTAGAATGTATGTCTAGGACCAAGTCAACTACCCGTTCAGTGGTTTCCATATAGTCTTGTCCTTGCCACCATTTGTGATTGTACAGGACTTCAAAGGTCCCTGCTGCCCCGGTCATGCTCTCAGCCTGCTCTGAGTTAATCTAATGAAGGGTCTAGAATTGAGTACTGTTGGGAAGGAAACTCCCCTTATTGGTCAATGTTTCCGTGTTGAAGGACCTCCACTGGAATCAGACTCCTGGCCTCTAGCCCCACCCCTGACACTCCTTGCAGAGGGCAGGTGGTGACAGGTGAGTGAATTGGGGGAAACAACTCTCTCAAAGGACTGTAAGCTTCCCCTTCCCCAGTGTTCCCTGCCCCAGGCAGACAGCTCCCAAGTCCCCTGGGTGCTGAGTGGGCTCTGGGTGTGTGTGCGGGAATGCAGGGAGGGCTTGTGGGCATAGAGTATTCATCTTTGGTCCGTAGATCAAATGTCATTTTCTCCCATTAGTTTATAAATAAAGCTGACAGTTTAACCTCTATTGGTCTCCTGGGTCTTATTTTTCAACTGGTTCTGAACTCAGAATGGGAGAAATTGGCATTTTATGTTGAATTCCTAAAATCTTGTAAGAGGTATAATACTTTAATGCTTTAAGTGTGGTGTTATTTTGTTTGTTTTGTTTTGCAGAAGTAACATGGGCCCATATCTCTCACTTTCTGAATACGGCACTTCTCTTAATACAGTCCAAGATGATACTGACCTTTTGGAGGTTATGTTATATGATTGCCTCATATAAACTTAGCATAAAATGAAAACTCTGAAGTAAGGCTTTTGCTTTGACTTGAAACTAAACATTAGAACAGACAAGAACATGGAGGATCTGAGGGCTCAGGGTTAAAGAGATCTGGATTATGAACAACAAAGCTGAATTGTCTTAGGTAACAAAAATCAGAAAGGGAGGGGACTGGGCAGTTGATTTTAATGAAATAATGAACACATTTTGAACTTTGCACCCCCTCTCCCCGCAATTGTCAATGAAAATCAGACACATTGCTATGGAAAGAATAGCTTATTTCAATTCACGTGTTGATTTTCAACTCACCACATAAATGAAGATAGCTATTACTTACAGGAAGGGGAGTATGAATTTTTTTTCCAGGGCAGCAAGATTTTCTTTTTGTCACCATGAAAAAGACCTTGGGAAGAATGAACTTTGATATTATTTTATTTGCACAACTTCTGAAATCTTTCCGTCACTTGATGTTGTGGGAGGCTTAAAGACCATTATTTGTTCCAACACATGACTCAACTTCTCTTTTCACAATTCTCGTAAGGATTGTCTTCTGTGATTGGGACTAGATGGCATTTGGAGTTTCTGCCTCAGAAACGTCAGGATAGAATGTGCCTGGGCTCTTTAGATCCTACCTGGTAATACACTGCATCCTAGTTTTGCTGTTCTTAGTAAACATTTTAGGTACTTACAAAAGTTCTGATTCTTTACCCTTTCATTTTTTCAACTAGAGAGTCAGCCTATGAATCAACTCAATCATAACATGGGTTTCCAGGGCAGCACATACATTAGTTTTCTATGATTCATTGAAATTCATGCAAAATTCCCCAAGAATCAGTGTTTTTAAAAGCAGAGCAAAGGTTTGGCTTAGCCTGGTTAAGGGTCATCAGTGCCTCACAGGAAAAATCACCCTGATGAAGCTTGTTGGAAATTTCCATGAAGCCAGAGGCCACGGGCTGGTTTTGTGGGTTGTTGGGCTTTCTTCTCTCTCCTATTTGTTGACCTATCTGAGCTGTTTCAGCATCCTATCCCCTTCCTTGTCTTCCGTTCCTTTTATTTTGGAGATTTATTCAGGAATTACTAAATACTCACCGAGTGGTCTCTACGGGAGAGTAGAATAGCACACCGCCATGGTCTCTGCCTAAGGCCATCATCACCGGAATCACCATCACTACCATCACCATCACCACCATGGAGCATGTGTCTTGTGCTACACTCTGTGCTAGGTACTTGAAATGCAATATTTTTTTATTTTATTTTTTAATCCTCACCCGAGGACATTTTTCCATTGATATTTTAGAGAGAATGGAAGAGAAAGGAAAGACAGAGAGAAGTATCGATGTGAGAAAAACACATCAATTGGTTGCCCCCTGCACAAGCCCCGGCCAGATTAAAATTTCTGTTTGCTTGACCCCACTTTCAGTTATAAAATAAATAAGACATGGGAATGTAATGTACAGCATGGTGACTGTATTAGTAATACTGTATTGCATATTTGAAAGTTCCCAAGAAGGTAGATCTTAAAAGTTCTCATCACAAGGAAAAAAATTTAGCAACTTAACTAGACTTATTGTGGTGATCATTTCACAATGTACACAAATACCGAATCATTACATTGAACACTTGAAACAAATGTTATATATAGTTACAATTCCATTAAAAAAAGATAGAAGGTGGAGGGACTTTGCCCAGAAGTTCTGGGTAATTGGACGTGAATGTCTATCCACAGATGTTTGTTCAAAGAATGAATGAGTGTGTGTTGAGAGAGGAGGGAGCACACAGTGCCAGGTGAGCAGCATACACTCGAACAATGATGTTCCAACATTAACCTAGAATAAAATCAGAGCCTTAGCAACAGCAAGCAATCTGGCACATTCAGAAACTTACCGAGAAGAAAACACTTACTGATGAAATAGACATACATATCACTTCCTTTTTACTTTATAAACACTTAACAATGACCAACTGGAATTGCTACAGAACTGAGAATGAGAAAAATAGTCTTATTCTCACATCTATATAATTTTTCAGAATTAAACTTACTGGCTCTGGGCCTTAAAATTGATCTGGCTGAAATCCTCTTATCCATAGACTTAAGAAAACGGACTAATAAACAGCTATTTAAGGAATTCCTAAGAAATCACAGTTGGTTACCGTAAAACAAAACATAACACGTACAAAATATGTAAATCAGAAAATGATACGATGACTTTTTTGAGTAACAGAATCAGTGTTTGAGTTAGGTCTCATGAGTTTGAACATCACAATAATGCATTGTTCTTGGTGTGCTGATTAAATGACTCTCTCAATTTTCCAGTGCACCCTCTGGCTAAAAGTACCGTTTCGTCTATCCCACATTCACACTAATATTTATTCTGCAAATTCCTGAAAAATCAGCCCTCACACTACCAGGCCCACTTCCATCCCCGGCTCTTGCAATGACGCCATCTCAGAGCAGCTGCCCGCAGTCTCTGCCGACAGCTACCCTTTGCTGCAGAAACATCACTGCGGCCTGTCCTCGGTGTCTATTTTAAACCTCAACGTTGAAGGGCAAGATGGTGAGAAAATCGCCTTGAGTCTAACCAGGGCTTTGTCAATGTGTTGCCATGGCTTCTCTGTTGTGGGATTTGGGGGGTCTGGTTAAGGGAGATTAAAGCAGTGGGTGGTGCAGCATTTTTCGCTTTAAACCTGCAAGATATTTCCTTGTGCATGAAACGTACAGAGGCCTTTCAAAGCCAAGTATGCGTGTAATTAAATCAGAAAGCACCAGTTTTATGAGCACAACCTCAAGGCCCAGACCGCCACGCGTGCTCCTTGTCGGTCTGCAGGAGGCGCCAACACACGCTGAGCAGATGTGAAAAGGAGGATTAGATGCTGGGTGTGTGGCTGAGTCCTTTGCCAAGTGGGTCCCGCAGGCTCCTGCCCACACCAACTCGGCGGTGTTATCTCCTCTTCCTTCTTTGTCACCCACGCAGCAGGGAGAACATGCCCCCGGCAACCACAGCGCAAGACTCTCTACGCTCCAACTTCTTAACTGGGGCAGCTGTGACCCACGTCCACACACGCTGCACGTGACCTGCTGATTGGCTGCTGTGCCCAGTATTGACAGGTTCGTTGGGGTTGTTCACAAACAAACAAACAAACAAACAGAAAAAGCAGAAAGCCATTCCCCCCCCATTTAGGACTCACTTTCAACCCAGTGTTATTATTTTTGAGTTTTTGCAACATAAAATGTGGGGCCCGTTTCTCTTGCATTTCTGCTCTCCTGGTTTTCTGATCAGCTGTCTCTCATAAACATTTTGCCTGCCGCCAGCTTCCACAACTTCCCTTTGCCTGTTTGTCTTTCCTTCTCTCCTGCCCCCTCTGTCTTCCCTTGTATTCGCTCCCTCTGCCCCTCTGGGCCTCTCCACACGGCGATCAGCCAGGAAAGCAGTCGAAATCAAGCAGCGTAGACTCTCTCTTTTCTCCTCCTTCCCACAGGCCCTCCCTCTGGAAGGGCCTTCCTGGGAAAGGGCCTTAGCGCCAGCCGCTCTCTGGTCAGCCTGCCCTCTGGAGAACCCGCTCGACCTTCTCCACAACCTTGTAAGTCCCCAATCCTGACCCTGACCCTGACCCCAAGAGCCCAGGTCCTCATCTGGAATCTGCTCTGCCTTATCTGAAAGCAGGTCTTCTGAATGAAACAGGATCTTTATAAAGAGTTATGTTGCTTCTCTTACTATTTTTAAAAAGTATATTTTTATTCATTTCAGAGAGGAAAGGAGAGGGAGAGAGAGAGAGAAACATCAATGTTGAGAGAGAATCATTGATTGGCTGCCTCCTGCATGCCCCCTACTGGGGATCGAGCCCACAACTTAGGCATGTGCCCTGACCGGAATCAAACCCAGGACCCTTCAGTCCTCAGGCTGACACTCTACCCACTGAGCCAAACTGGCTAGGGCGTCACTATTGATGAATATGAGAAACTGCAACCAAATTGATGAGACGTCCGGAAGGGTGAACTGAGATCAGGCCGGTGGTAGAGAAGAAAGAGCCGGGACCCAGCTCAGAACGCCTACCTGCGCAGCAGCTGAGACTTGTTGACGCCTCCAGTGGCAGACCAGGTGAGTTCGGCACCTTTAGAACCTCAGTATCCTCATGCTTGACTAGAAAACAGCATAGTTGCTTTAAGATATTTATTAAAATGGTATTTATTAAACCATCTCATAAGTCTACACATAGGAACTTCCTATAGCATGCAAGAGAAGGCCAAAATGGAAGCACACTAAAATCTTTAGCTTTGGATGGTGAGTATATTTTGATTCAAGTACACCGTGACTCAGAAATAGCTCTGTGCTGCCAGCAAATTCTGGACATACAATGCCATGACGCGTAAATGTCAGTAATGTTGACTCCCTGAGCAAGACAAGCAATCAAATCTTAGACATACTCCCTCCACCGCCACACCCCTCCCAGGGCGAATCCAAGGAATGCATTGAAGCTGCAGAGTCTGACGTAGCAGCTTCGTGGGGAGAGGAGTCAGTGAAAACTGGCACTGATAACACAGGGCATGGCTAGGGCAAGAGGGAGCAAGGCGGTGGGGGTGGGGGTGCTGCCGTTGGTGTGGGATGATGCTCTGCGTCCAACTCTATCCTTCTGATATAGGACTGTCTTCTTCCTCTTCTCCCTCTCCCTCTCCCTCTCCCTCTCCCTCTCCCTCTCCATATCCATCCCCATATAGCCAGCCATGTCCAGGAGCTGTTAGCACCTTGTTCAGAGTCTACCACACCCACTGGGGTTTGGAGGGACCAGAGATGGGAGAGAAGTGGACAGATAGGCAGGTGATGCCACTTCTGCTTTTGGCTACACTCCATATTAAATAGATCTGCTTCTTTTTCATTTTTAAGAACCTAGTGTTAAGAATGTCCAGTCCTTAGAGCTGAAATAAGCTGTCTTGAAACGTCGCTTACAGGGCATTTTGAAATACTTTTCCTGCTTACGCATCAGAATAGTGTAGCGTTAAAGAACAAATGAGATGATGTGAAAAATCGACTGTGCTATTGATCTCTGTGAGATGACGATGACATATATTCCCATAGAGATGTGTGCCAAGTCATAGCAAAACAGTTAAGATGCTGTCGAGGGAAAATTGTGTAGAATTGCTTGGGAAGAAAGTGTTTCTGAATTTTGAAGGGGATTTCTCTTGTAGTAGGTTGTTCTGCTAAAAGACAAAAGCAAAAGTGTAACAGTATCCAAGTGAGAAAAAGAGGCTCTGCCTCAAGCTGCTTGGTGGTACATGTTGCCGCAAATATTCTTCACTGTATACACGCTCTTTGTAGAGTTCAGGTCATGCAGCCTTTTAGTTTTAAAATAGTGCCATGTATGTAAACTTCTGATAATTTTGGAATGTCAGACTTTGTCCTGTTCTTGCAATTCCCCCTCCCCCTTTGTTCCCCCCCACTCTGAGCCACTGTCCTTTAAAGGCCATCATTTAGGAGACAGGAGTAGGCCAAGGGATGCTGGTTAGGCAGTGACTAAATATTGCAGGATGCCAACATAAACCTAGGCCATCAGCAGGCCTCCGCTGTATTTGGTGCTTCCCATTTGCTGGAAGCCACACTTCAGAGAGAGTTCCTTTCACTCTTCTTTTCTCTTCCCTCCACATGGACTCATCCCTGATGACCCCCAGGAAGGGTTTAGCCCCGTGCAGAGGTCCAGGTCACCGCAAATGCCCAGTGAATGCTACCTACCTTGCCTTGGGCTTATTCTGGCATCCTTGAGCAGTGAATTCGAGTAGGTGTGAAAAAAAGCCCATCACAGAATCTGTCAGGCAAATAAGCCTTGGCTGTGTCCCCAGGGCCCAGGAGAAATGACGGAGGCACAAGGTGAACTCGGGTTGCGGCCATCGGAGGTCACGAGGGAAAGAAGACAACACTCAGTACTCTTTGCCCAGCCTGTTTGGATTGGGTTTGGCCTGGAATCTTCCGTTAGAGACCAGAGCCCATCTGCTCCAGCATTCACGCCCTCTGAGCTCAAAGACTAGCAGCGGCGGGATGGAAGGGTGGGTGCAAGAAGCAAATCGCATGTGAAACAGAGGGGCAAAGTTGTAGCTTTTATATAAGGGCAAGGACTGGGATGTTTCACCATTGTTTTTAAAGTTATTAGTGGATAGATTTTGGTGGGAGAAGTGACTGTTTTTCAACAGGTATTTGCACGCTACAAAAGTGTTAGGTAGAGCCCTCTCCCAGGGCCACTGCAGCCCAATGGGCACTGGTCACTACCATACCTTCCCAGTGCCCTCGACTCATCTGTGGTTGCCCTGCTCTACAGCACAAGGGAGGGCCCAGCGCACAGACTGCTGTTTGGGACCATGACGAGTCCTGAAAGGACACAGGCTCCGGGCTAGGACATCGCTAGGTTCATTCCGGGCTCAGCCACTTCGAAAATGTGTCATGTTGGGCAGGCAGGTGACTGGCTCTCTCAGAAACTTCCTTTCATAATCCAAAAGCAAAAGACACCTCCGTTGTCTTTTTTAAGAATGAGAATGACTGGAAGTAAAGTATGCAAACATCTGCTTATAAACACTGGTGGACGTATTTTTTCTGGACAAAGTCATGATTTGTGGAAAGTAGCCTTCTGCCTTTTTAAAACAAACCAATGTGTTTAGAGAACTACGTAATCAGCTTAAAATAAAATAGTAGAAACATTTCTTAGACACATAAGTGAGTAGTGAAAGAAATCTAGAATTGCTCTGGCCAAACCAAGAAAAACAAACAAATATAGAGTAGAGATTTTTAAAATCTTTTTATTTACAGAATAAGGACCTGGAGAACAGAAGCCTGAGTGTGTCTTGGTAATGACATTTGGTAGTTCAAGGAAAATAAGACTTCCATTTAGCATGTAGTTGCATATGCTTAGTTGCTTTGTTTTTGTGGAAGAGGATTTGGCTTTTGAATTTTTGTCTAAGATCAGAATTCCATTTTCCCAGCGATCTCAGGGAGTCAGGTAATGTCAAAAGAGGGAAAACTCAGAAATGAGGTGAGAGGGTTATTCTGGGGCAAGGCAGTGGGGGGATGCCTGGCCCTCGAACCCCAGATGGTGGTAATCGAAATGATAATCTCGGTGACAATGATCATTATCATTGTTATTATTGGAGAGGTTACTGTGTGACAGGAAACGTGTCAAGCATTTCCTACATTTCCTTTCCCTTTCCTTTCCCAAGCAAACCTATGGACTAGTTTTGATCCGTTTCACAGAAGGGAATCCAAAGCACAATTTAAAATGCTGTTAGTTAATGAGTGAGAGGTGGCCCATGGAGTGAGCCCATGTCTGCAGTCCGGAGTAAGAAGTAGCCATCTAGCCTCTTAGCGATATACCCTTACAAGCTTTCTCCAACACCCTTCATTAGGGTTAATGTGGATTTGCTCATTGTTTCTGCAGTTACAAATGATTTCTCCACCTTACATTCCTAGAATATTCCTTTAGATCAGGGTTTCCCAGCCTCAACACTACTGACATTTTGCAACGGATAGTTCTTTCTTGTGGGGAGAGTGGAGGCAGGGAGAGCTGGCCTCTGCATTGTAGGGTGATTAACAGCCTCTATGCAATAGATACAAGGAACACCCCCTCCAAGTCTGACAACCCAAAATATCCCCGCCATTGACAAATGGTTCCAGGGGGCACACTAGCCCTGGCTGAAAACCATTGCTTTAGAAAAGTCTTTAGGAAAGCTTCTAAGATAACCACAAAAATATCACATGCCATGTAGTTGTAGGAACATCTTGTACTGCCTAGGTACTAGTCAAACAACAGAGTGAATACTAATGACATGGCCCTTGCCATCTTAAAAAGGTAACTCTCCCTCCTGAAATCATTGCTCTGGGAGTCTTTCATGTGTTACCTTTTCTCTGATGCACAGTAACACTCGCACATGGACTCTGATACAAGATCTATCATCTATGGTGTACATGTTCTATTAGTTTTCTAGGTCTGCTGTAACAAATGACCACAGGTTTAGATGACTTAAAACAATAGATATATACCATGCCGCAGTTCTAAAGACTAGAAGTCCCAAACCAAGGGCCAGGCGGGGCCCTGGCCTCTCCCAATCCTCTAGGGCAGTGGTTCTCAACCTGCCTAATGCCGCGACCCTTTCATACAGTTCCTCATGTTGTGGTGACCCCCAACCATAAAATTATTTTTGTTGCTACTTCATAACTGTAATTTTGCTACTGTTATGAATCGTAATGTAAATATCTGATGTGCAGGATTTATTTTCATTGTTACAAATTGACATAATTAAAGCATAGTGATTAATCACAAAACATATGTATTATATATGTGTTTCCGATGTCTTAGCGACCCTGTGAAAGGTCATTCGATCCCAAAGGG
>NW_005874252.1:12732-17640 GCF_000147115.1 Myotis lucifugus | reverse complement strand
AGAGAAGAGGGGGAGAGAGACCAGGACAGAGGGACAGAGAGACACAAGTATAGAGATCCGAGGATGGGAGGATAGCAGGGGGGACAGCATTGGGGGGGGGGGGGAGAAAGAGGGAGAGAGGGAACGAGTGAGAATGGGGTAGATGGAATCCAAGCCCACAGACCCAAGGGCAGACGGAGAAGGAAATATCAAGGCGTGAGGGTGTGAGGGCCAGAGGAACCCAGAAAGGGAGGAAGTGGACAGAATCAGAGATGAGGGTGGAGGGGCAGAGGGAGGGGGGGGGGGGTTGAGAACCCAGGAGACAAACCCCCAGAGAGAGGAACAAAGACCCCCCCGATATGAAAAAAAGAAAAAAGAGGAAGACGGAGATGGGGGTGGGGGGAGGCGGGAATCCCAGACAGGGGAGGGTGAGGATGGGAGAGGCAGAGGGGGTAGGGGGTAGGGAGAGGAAAAGAGAGAGAATGATTGAAGGCCCTCCCCCCCCAAAAAAAATGGGGTGCGATAGAGATCCAGAGAGAGGAGGAGAACCAGGAGGGAGGGCAGAGACCCCGAGAACACAGGCCACGGAGGAGCGGGGGCAGGGGACAGAGACCCGGAGACAAACCCTCAGAGGGAGGCACGTGGACCCGATATGAAGACAGAGACTCAGAAAGAGTGGAGGAGGGAAGTCAGAGAGAGACGGCCGGAGACCCAGAGTGTGTGTGAGTGAGTGGGGGGAAGAAGGACAGAGAGAGAGAGAGAGAGAGAGAGAGAGAGAGAGAGAGAGAGAGAACAGAGATGAAAGGGGTAGACGGAGATACCGAAGACACAGGAAAGGGAGAGACACAGAAGCCCCATCGTGTGCAGATGGAGGCAGCGGGTGAGACAGAAACCCAGAGAGAGAGAGAGAGAGACAGTCAGAGAGACATGGAGGCAGGGGCCAGGAGCAGAGGCAGGCGGACACCTGTGAAAAGCTGCTCTAGGCTACACGCTCGCTCCCGCCTTAACTCCGGAAGAGGGGGCGAGGCTACAGAGCGTCGTTGACTGGCCCAAGATCCCACGGGAGGACACCTGGTGGCTTAGGCTCACCTGGGCCCCTGGCTGTGGAGAGGCAGGCCCTATCTCCAGCCCGGGGAGTGGGGGCGGCAGAGGCGGGTGGGACAGGGGCCATGCTTGAACGGGGGGAGGGGGGTTGGCAGTGGGCAGTCAATTATTGTCCTAACAAACCGCTGTGTTATATAAACGGTTTCCAGCAGGTGGAAACAGAGTTGAGGGGTGGGAGCCCCCTTTCTAATAGCTATGCACAGCGGCTGCGTGGGCAGCCCCGGAGGGCGGCAGCGGGGCGCCTGGCGTGCGAGTGGGGACCATCTGGGAGTCGGGGCTCTCACCCCCTTGCAGATGGCCACAGCTTCCCGGGAGAGCGACTTGGGGTAGGTGACGGTTTGTTCCATGATGGCCTGGAACAGCTCCTCCTCGTCCTCGCCGTCAAAGGGGGGCTGAGGAGGGAAGCAGAGGGGGTAGCAGGTCAGAGACTGACGGACGATCTCTCCCCGGCCTCCACGCCTTCATCCCCCACCAGGAACACATCTCCGCCCCTCCCCTCCTCACTTTCTAGGGGAAAATGTGCGCAAACCACCAAAGCTCTATCTCCCCCGCCCTCCCCCCAATGCTTCGATTTCCTATCTCGGATGCTCTCGGCACCTCTTTGCGGCTCTGTCTCCCTGTATCTGCTGTGTACATCAGCAGGGTGTTGGTGAGGCAATATGTCATTTAAACGGAAGTGAGAGAAAGCCGCAGGACAAGTTGTACCAGCATTCTGGTTGGGTGAGAGGTCTCCGGTCTTCTGGGGATAGGAAGGGCCACATGAATGCAAGGATTTTTAACATGGGGCCTAGAGAGTGTTCATTCAGTTGTGGGGGCCCGTAAACTTGCAGGAGGCGGGGGGAAATGCATCTTTATTTTTTTAAAATGTCTAACTGGAATGTAGCACTCCATTCAATTATGCATGTGGGCAACACAGCAATACTTGTGGCTTTATCACCAAGAGAAATCACAGATATATATACTTGGGTGTTGTTGGTTTTTGTTTTTTTTTATCACATTAGAGTTGCAGATATCTCAAAATATCGGTTACCTCTATCTCAAAATGACTGGTAGGCCTTCCTATGTACTTCCTGTTCCTGCAAGATATTACTACTTAGCCCTGGCTCCGTGGTCAGAATGTAGGCCCATGAATGGAAGGGCCATGGATTCCATTCCAGGTCAAGGGCATGTGCCTTGGTTGCAGGGCATGTGCAGGAGGCAACCAATCGATGTGTCTCTCTCACATCAATGTTTCTCTCTCTCTTCCCCTCATCCCTCCCTTACACTCTCTCTAAAAATCAATGGAAAAAAATACCGTTGGGTGAGGATTTTTTTAAAAAATATGTATTATGCCCTGACCAGTTTGGCTCAGTGGCTAGAGCGTCGACCTGTGGACTGAAGAGTCCCAGGTTCGATTCCCGTCAAGGGCATGTACCTTGATTGCGGGCACATCCCCAGTAGGGGGTGTGCAGGAGGCAGCTGATGGATGTTTCTCTCTCATGGATGTTTCTAACTCTCTATCCCTCTCCCTTCCTCTCTGTAAAAAAAAATATCAATAAAATATATTTTTAAAAAATGTATTACAATTTAGTTCATTAATAGAACATCACACATATGTCCACATCCCAATGTTTAATATTTAGGCAACTGTATATATTGAAATTAGATTTATTTAGTTGGTTAAATTAGATTCGATTAAACTTTTAAAGTATTGGTGATCATACTTTAATACGATTGATTTCCTTTGTAATCCTTATATTTTGTGCATTTGAAGCATCGTTCTTTGAAGGGGGTGGTATCCCGGGAAGACGGTACTTCAGGACCACGGACAGCGCTCTCTGGGCATGACCTGCCCACCTCTTAGCACTTCCTGCCACTACCGACCTTCCTTCCAGGCTTTTCCTGAGATCAAGGTGGCGCCCCACTCCGTGTTGCCTTTAGCCCAGTCAGCCTCTCCCCAGCTTCTTACCTGTCCCGCCAACATCTCATACAGTAGAACCCCAAAGGACCACCAGTCGACAGACTTCCCATAGGGCTGGTAGGCAATGATCTATGGGGGACAGCGGCAGAGAGAACGGAAGGCAAGAACCCATGATTTGTGCTTTAAGAAACATAGGACCCTTCTGGCTTCATCCCCTGGACACCCCACCCACTTGAAGGGTATTCAGTACACATTCTCCCCACCCAGAATAGCTTGGCCAGAGCTCCGTTCTTTGGGAAATCTGGAAGACAAACTTGACCTTCTTAGGATGTCCCTTTGGTCCCAAATACAAAGACTATCTAAGGGCCAAGTCACAAGTTCCACCCACCTAGAATATTGAAGTAACTGGACCCTCTCCTTACAGTACCAGGTGCACAAGGCCTCTAATTCAAAGACCAGAGATTCTTAAATGCATTTCAGAGTCAACTAGGGGACTGTTTAAATATAGGAATTCTGCCCTGACCGGTTTGGCTCAGTGGATAGAGCATCGGCCTGTGGACTGAAGGGTCCCAGGTTCGATTCCGGTCAAGGGCATATACTTTGGTTGCGGGCACATCCCCAGTGGGGGGTGTGCAGGAGGCAGCTGATCGATGTTTCTAGCTCTCTATCCCTCTCCCTTCCTCTCTGTAAAAAATCAATAAAATATATGTTTAAAAAAAATAGAAATTCCAACTGGCTGGCCTGGCTCAGTGGTTGAGCGTCGACCTATAAACCAGGAGGCCATGGTTCAACTCCCGGTCAGGGCACATGCCTGAGTTTTGGGTTTGATCCCCAGTGTGGGGTGTGCAGGAGGCAGCTGATCAACGATTCTCTCTCATCATTGATGTTTCTATCCCTCCCTCTTCCTTCCTCTCTGAAATCAATACAAATATATTTTAAAAATAATAATAATAGAAATGCCCAGCCCCAAAGAATTCCAACCTCCATAGGTGAGAGTCGGAGGCAGGAATATGTGTGTGTATTTTTTTCAAAACCTCCCCCAGGCGATTCCGATTACCAGCCAGGTTTTGAAACCATTGATCTTGGTTACTCAGACACGAGCACTGAGTCACCTGGAAAGATCAAAGATGGCACCGCCCACACTACCTCCTCCTCCCACAGAAAAGTGAAGACACACTATCTATAGGTGCAGTCAGATCCTTAGCTCCACCCCGTTATAGAGCCAGCGTACACCCTGCCCACCTGAAATATTCAGGAGGCAGCCCCCACGGCTTAGTGTTCTAGGGGGGATGGGCCCCGACCACTCAAACAAACTGGAAATCTTCTCCACCTTCTTAGAATAGTCCAGTCACAGGCCGTGTTCTCCTGGGGTTCCTACCAGCTGGTCCCACTCTTTAAGAACATTCACCCGCAGGTCCCGCCCACTTTACCTATTTAGAGACCCAGCTCCACCCACTTGGAATGTCAGGCCTCTCCGAGCTGCTCTCCATTAATGAACACCCACCACTCATGTAAAGACCCCCAGCGTCAGCCCTGGCTGGTGTGGCTCAGTGGATAGAACCTCGGCCTGGGGACTGAAGGGTCCTGGGTTCAATTCCGGTCAAGGGCACATGCCCAGGTTGCTGGCTCGATCCCCAGTAGGGGTCGTGCAGGAGGCAGCTGATCAATGATTCTCTCTTATCATTGATGTTTCTCTCTCCCTCTCCCTTTCTCTCTGAAATCAATTTAAAATATATATATTTTAGCCCTAACTGGTTTGGCTCAGTGGATAGAGCGTCGGCCTGCGGACTGAAAGGTTCCAGGTTCGATTCCGGTCAAGGGCATGTACCTTGGTTGTGGGCACATCCCCAATGGGGGGTGTGCAGGAGGCAGCTGATTGATGTTTCTCTCTCATCGATGTTTCTAACTCTCTATCCCTCTCCCTT
>NW_005874252.1:11012-12632 GCF_000147115.1 Myotis lucifugus | reverse complement strand
TTTAAAGACCCCAGGGTCAAGTCCCCCCCATTATGAATACTAGACAACCAGCCCCACCAGCTCAGCGGACTTGGACGGCGCCCAGGGCAGCGGAGTTCGGGTTACCTCGGGGGCTATGTAGTCTGGGGTCCCGCAGAAGGTGCGGGTCGTGTTCCCGGGGAAGACGTTCTCCTTACACATGCCGAAGTCGGTGATTTTGATGTGTCCCTCGGCATCCAGCATCACGTTGTCCAGTTTCAGGTCCCTGTGGTGCGGGTGGGGTGAGCAGGAATGGAGTTCAATGGGCTAGAGCCCTCGGTCCAAATCCCTTCCCCTCTAGGGGCCTGACCCCCCCTCCATGGAAAGGCCTGGGGCTGCTCACCGGTAGATGATGCCCTGATTGTGAAGGAAGAAGAGGCCGATGGCGATTTCTGCGGCGTAGAACCTGGAGGAGGGGGCGGGGTCAGAGGTCAATGGCTGGACCCCCCCCCAAGCCTTCCATCTTCCCTCCACCCTCACCTTGGCCAAGACTCACGCTGCATGGGGCTCCTTAAACTTGCCCAGCTGCTGAATGTGGTACATCAAGTCGCCCCCGGTGACATACTCCATCACAAAATACAGGCGATCCTGGAGGGGGGGCAAGGGGGGAGGGGGCGGGTCTTAGAGGCAAGGACACGCCCACCAGCCGGTCCATGCCAGCCTGTGCGCCCAGCATTGGAAGCTAGCTGAGCTTTCTTTCTAAATGGGCGGTTCCTATTCACCGGAGACAAACATGAAAGGCTGAGGGACCACCCAATCAGAAACCCAGAGCAACTGGCCACGCCCACCGGGACCCAAAGTATTCTAACAAGGCCGACTTAGAATCTCCACCTGCCCCATGGCCTGTTACTCAGAACAACAGGTGTTCTGGTCCCATCCTCTCAGAATTGAAGCTTGATAATTGAAGGAGAAGGAGAAGGAGGAGGAGAAGGAGAAGGAGAAGGAGAAGGAGAAGGAGAAGAAGAAGAAGAAGAAGAAGAAGAAGAAGAAGAAGAAGAAGAAGAAGAAGAAGAAGAAGAAGGAGAAGAAGAAGAAGAAGAAGAAGAAGAAGAAGAAGAAGGAGAAACACTATTTGCTGGAATACCAAACCTCTCTCACAGCCACTCACACACACATGCAGCAGTTCTGGCCACCTGTTAGGAGCCAACAGGTACACGCCTCACCTGCAAGTGATGATACTGATAATGATCCTATATAATAAAACCCTAATATGCAAATCGACCGAACGGCAGAATCACCGGTTGCTATGACTGCACTGACCACCAGGGGGCAGACGCTCAATGCAGGAGCTGCCCCCTGGTGGTCAGTGCGCTCCCACAGGGGGACCACCGCTCAGCCAGAAGCCGGAAGCTCATGGCTGGTGAGTGCAGCGGCGGTGGCGGGATCCTCTCCCACCTCCACGGCAGCGCTAAGGATGTCCTACTGCTGGCTTAGCCCTTGGAGAGCAGACCTAAGCCATTAGTCAGACATCCCCCAAGAGCTCCCGGACTGCGAGAGGGCACAGGCTGGGCTGAGGGACACCCACCCAGTGCACAAACGTCATGCACCAAGCCTTTAATAATAATATAAAGATCCAGGAAGCTGGCCACGCCCACTCAGAGC
>NW_005874252.1:7563-10857 GCF_000147115.1 Myotis lucifugus | reverse complement strand
GCCAGTTCTGGACTCACCCACTCTAAGACATTCGTCACGCACCCCTTTACTCACATCCTTTACTCAAAACACCCACTCAACACTCAAGGCAAGCTCGCTGAGCCACGCCCACACAGGATCCATCCGGATGGCCCGCCCACTAGGGCTCATCCATCTGGCCCCACCCACTAGGAGGCTCATCCAGCTGGCCCCGCCCACTCAGGGCCCATCCATCTGGCCACGCCCATTCAGAGCATGAAGCTCTTTGGCCTTGGCTTCAGCTCAGAACCCTGGAGCAGGTCCCTGATCCATGGGGGGGGAGGGAGGGGGTAGGGGGGAGGCGGGGCTCTGGAGCCAGCCTCGCCCCCTCCCTCCCTCCCTCCTTACCGGGGTCTGGAAGGTGGAGTGGAGCTGGGTGAGGAAGTGGGGGCGGCCCCCCGGGCCTCGGCCCCCCAGAGCCAGCACGCGCTTCTCCACCAGGGTGCAGTCCACGTCGTCATCCTGGACGATCACGTCTTTCTTCAGGATCTTGATGGCGTAGAGCTCCTCGGAGCCCCTCCGCTCCGCCAGCATCACCTGGGGATGGAGACCCAGAGGCCCAGTCGGTCTTGGGACACCCAGAGGTGCAGGTCCCTGGCCCTCCCTTTCGGGGACACAGAGAAGCAAAACCTCGGGCCCTTCCTCTCCCTCTCTGGGGATCTGGTGCCCTGCCTTTGCCAAGGACTCCCTCAGGGAAAGCAATCCTGATCTTTCTTTTTAAAAATTGTTAGTAGTTTAGCCCTGGCTGGTTTGGCTCAGTGGATAGAACGTCAGCCTGCGGACTGAAGGGTCCCGGGTTCGATTCTGGCCAAGGGCACATGCCTGGGTTGCGGGCTTGATCCCCAGTAGGGGGCGTGCAGGAGGCAGCCGATCCATGATTCTCTCTCATCATTGATGTTTCTATCTCTCTTTCCCTCTCCCTTCCTTGCTGAAATCAATAAAGATATATTTTTTAAAATTAAAAAAAATTGTTATGAGTTTAGCCCTGGCTGGTTTGGCTCAGTGGATATAGACCAGGGGTGGGCAAACTTTTTGACTCGAGGGCCACAATGGGTTCTTAAACTGGACCGGAGGGCCGGAACAAAAGCATGGATGGAGTGTTTGTGTGAACTAATATAAATTCAAAGTAAACATCATTACATAAAAGGGTACAGTCTTTTTTTTTTTAGTTTTATTCATTTCAAATGGGCCGGATCCGGCCCGCGGGTCGTAGTTTGCCCACGGCTGATATAGACCATTGGCCTGTGGACTGAAGGGTCCCGGGTTTGATTCTGGTCAAGGGCACATGCCTGGATTGTGGGCTCGATCCCCAGTAAGAGTGTGCAGGAGGCAGCCAATCCATGATTCTCTCTCATCATTGATGTTTCTCTCTCTCTCTCTCTCTCTCTCTCTCTCTCTTTCCTTCTCCTTTCCTCTCTGAAATCAATAAAACTAACTATATTCAAAAATAAAAATTTAGTGAGCTAAACTGAAGACATACGCCGCGGAGCAAGACCTCAAATGCTCTGCAATTCACATCTTCATGTGCCTCCTCTCCAGGGACCTGAGGGGCCCCATCCAACCCTCTTCGGGGACCCTGTCCTATTCCTGGCGGAGGACCAGAAGTGTGACCACCCTCCACACACCCTCTCCCTCCCCGCCGAGCCCCGGGAATCCCACCTTCCCGAAGCTGCCTTTTCCGAGAACCATGAGGAAGCTGAAGTCGGAGATGTGCAGGCGTCCTGGGCTTGCCCCGAAGAAGCAGCGCTTGGAGTCGGTGGGACTAGGGGACGGGGAGGGGATGGGGGAGGAAGGACCCATCCGCACCCGCTGCGAGAAAGGGAGAGACCCCGAGGTAGTCAGATCCCCGACAGGGACAAGGGGGGTGCCCCTAAGAGAGACAGCATCCAGCCCTGGCCGGTTTGGCTCAGTGGATGGAGCGCCGGCCTGTGGACTGAAGGGTCCTGGGTTCCATTCTAGTCAAGGGCTTGTGCCTGGGTTGCAGGCTCGATCCCCAGTAGGGGGCGTGCAGGAGGCAGCTATCAATGATTCTCTCTCATCGTTGATGATTCTCTCTCTCTCCCTCCCTCTCCCTTCTTCTCTGAAATTGATAAAAATATATTTTAAAAAATAAAAGAGACAGAGAGACAGCATCCAAGAATGAAAAGGGTGGGGAGGTACCCTAGCCCAGTGATGGCGAACCTTTTGAGCTCGGGCGTGTCAGCATTTTGAAAAACCCTAACTTAACTCTGGTGCCGTGTCACATATGGAA
Source organism: Myotis lucifugus (assembly GCF_000147115.1). Lineage (NCBI taxonomy): Eukaryota > Metazoa > Chordata > Mammalia > Chiroptera > Vespertilionidae > Myotis > Myotis lucifugus. The sequence continues at coordinate 8,588 of NW_005874252.1, read as the reverse complement.
ATTTTTTGATATTTGCAACCATAGTAAAACAAAGACTTATATTTTTGATATTTCTTTTATATATTTAAATGCCATTTAACAAAGAAAACTCAACCAAAAAAATGAGTTGGCTTGTCACCTCTGACACGTGTGTCATAGGTTTGCCATCACTGCTAGCCGGTTTGGCTCAATGGATAGAGCTGTTGGCCTGTGAACTGAAAGGTCCCAGGTTCGATTCCAGTCAAGGGCACATGCCTGGGTTGCAGGCTCGATCCCCAGTAGGGGGCGTGCAGGAGGCAGCTGATCAAGGATTCTCTCTCATCATTGATGTTTCAATCTCTCTCTCCCTCTCCCTTCCTCTCTCTGAAATCAATAAAAATATATTTTTAAAAAAGAAGAAAGAAAGAAAAGGGTGGGGAGAGATGGAGAGTAAATAAAAGTTGTCCCCGCCACCTGCTTAGCTTAAGAACTTTCTAGGACTTTCCAGAGCCAGAGGGTTTATTTATTATTTAAATAACCCTTCTAGAGCTTACGGTATGCCATTAAGCCTCTGGAAAACCCTGTTAGCAACCCACCCCACCCCTTTTTAGAGAAGAGGAAACTGGCACAGAGATGTTAGGTGACTTGCCCCAAGTCACACAGTAGACAATAAGCAGAGCCAGAAATCAAAGTCCATGAACGGCAGATTATGTCTGCCTCCTCTCTGTTTCTCCACCCAGCATACGGCTTGGAACACAAGCGGCCTCAGCAAGAGGGTGTTGAATGGAGGGCGGTCTCAGGAATACAGTTCCTATCGCTCAACCTTCAGAGCAGACCCAGAGTCTGAACATCCTCACCACCCCTGTGCCCTAGGCCTGCTGCTCCACCTGTGTGGTCGCCATAGCCTTCCCATCTCACTCAGTTTAAAAGCCAAAATCCTTCCAATGAATGACAAGGCTCCTTCCACAATCTTCCCTCTCTGACTTCACCTCCTGCTCTCCCCGGCCCCCAGCCTGTCCTCCCTTCTGTGCAGCAGACACTGCGGACGTGCCCCCACCTCAGGGCTT
>NW_005874252.1:6053-7317 GCF_000147115.1 Myotis lucifugus | reverse complement strand
CCCTCACATCTCTGCCACCCTTTCTCAGTGACCCCTTCTCTGCTTACTGCAGTTAAAACCACAAACACTTCTCCTAGGACACTCCCTACCCTCCTTAATACTGATTTTTTTCCACGTTGCTCATTGCTTTCTAACATGTTCTCGTTTATTTTGTTTCACGTCTTTCTCAGTGTGAAGCCTCATGGGGGCAGGAATGTTTTTCTCTCTTGTTTCCCCGCTCTATCCCTGGTGACGAGGGCCCTGCCTTACCCACAGAGGGGCTCGACAAAACGTTTTATGAACGGATAAATGAGGGAGAAAGCATTCCTTCTTTGGCCCGGGGTCCCTCTCCTTTGCTGGGGAACCCTGCACATCCTCCAGGCCCCACCTCTCTGGGAAGCTTTCTCTGAGTCTCCCAGGCAGGGCCAGGTACCTCCGGGACCATCCCTGGTGCCCTGTGACCGAGGCCCTCCATCATCAAACATATTCCTTCTGCGGGCGAATTTCTCTGTCTGTAGCTTTCACCGACACTGAAAGAGGAGATGCCAGAACAGGGCTTGGCATATCTGACACTTCCGGAAACAGGTGCTCAGTGAGTAAAGGAATGGAGGAGAGCGAGGCCACCCTGATAAATACATAGAAAAACTCCAGGATCAATTCTGGTGACGCCTCCTCAGGGAAGTCCTCCCTGACTACCTTCCCCCTTAAACTGGGTTAGTCTGTGCCTCTTTAGTGCCCTGGACTCCGATTTAGCACATCACCCTGGGATTTAAGTATCATACCTGTGGCTGTGTCCCTACCTCGGGGAGTTACCTGAGATTCAGGTTCACCTAGGACGACTCAGCAAGCATAACCCTGCCACCAGGTATGAGTTGGACCCATGTGTGCGGAAATGAAGACAGATATTAGGGGACAGAGAGAGACACACAGATCCCAGGAATGACACTGTCTCCACTCCAGGTCTCAGCGCCACTCACCTCATAGAGTTCCAGGGGGTAGTTACAGGCCTGGGGGGAGGGAGAAAGCCAGAGTCAGAGCCCCAGGGAGGTAGGAGGTGGGGGACACACCCCCCCCAAACTCCCAAGCTGCAGGGATGAATAGGAACTCCAATTCCCATCAGACCTTGAGGCAGGAGCCCCTTAGAAAAGCCAAGGAAGGAGCCCCAGGGCCTTCTGGGAATTGTAGTCCCAGGACCAGTAGGTGTTCGGGCGTGTAGGGGTGGGGGGCGGGGGGCGCGGGCTGGGCTTTCCGTGGGGAAGCCGGGTCCGGGTACCTCAAACTTCTG
>NW_005874252.1:0-5752 GCF_000147115.1 Myotis lucifugus | reverse complement strand
ATACCTGCCCCAGGTCTTTCTCTCCAGGTCTCTGTCCCTGTCTTTCTGTCAATTGGCTTCTCTTTCTTTCCCTGCCACCCGACCACCCATCACACCACCCCTCTGCTCCCAAACTCCTCTATTCGGTCTGTCTCGTTCTAGGGTTCTCTCTCTCTCTCTCTCTCCCTTATTGATTTTAGGGAGAGAGAGAGAGAGAGAGAGAGAAACATCAACTTGTGCATTCGTTGGTTGCGTCTTGTATGTGTCCTGACCAGGGATCCAGGGGTCCTCAAACTACGGCCCGCGGGCCACATGCAAATACAAATATTGTATTTGTTCCCGTTTTGTTTTTTCACTTCAAAATAAGATATGTGCAGTGTGCATAGGAATTTGTTCATAGTTGTTTATTTTAAACTATAGTCCGGCCCTCCAATGGTCTGAGGGACAGTGACCTGGCCCCCTGTTTAAAAAGTTTGAGGACCCCTGGAACCCTCAACCTTGGTGTTATCAGGACAATGCTTCAGTGGTCAGCAAACTCATTAGTCAACAGAGCCAAATATCAACAGTACAACGACTGAAATTTCTTTGGAGAGCCAAATTTTTTAAGCTTAAACTATATAGGTAGGTACATTGGTATGAACTTCATTAGGGTACTCCTAAGGCTTAGGAAGAGCCACACTCAAGGGGCCAATGAGCCGCATGTGGCTCGCGAGCCGCAGTTTGCCGACCACGGCTAACCAACTGAGCTAGCTCTCTCTTTCTTTCTCTCCTCCTCCCCCCCCCCACTCTTCCTCATCTCTGTCTCACTCTTTGGGGCTTTGGGCTTTGATGACGATTGAATACATAGATGTCTGTTTCTCAGCTTCTGCATCTCCATTCCTCTCCCCCAACCATTCTATTCCTTCTCCCCCTCCTTCTCTGCTCTTTTCTGGGTGTTCCCTCTACCCCAACCCCTCCCACCAGCTGCTCTCTGGGGGGCTTGTGAGCCACCAGGACCCTCAGATCATCCTCTGTCAGCCGTCGCAGCCTCCCCTGCACCCGAGGCTCACAACACAAAGGTCTCGTTCCACACAGGGTTCAGCGTGGCTTTCACTGTCCGGGTCTTCTGTTTTGTCAGGTTCCGAGGGTCTGGGATGAGCTTCAGTTTCACATAGGGGTCGGACAGACCGTTGGGGTCCATGGGGATGAGGTTGCGGGCCTCGCCGACTGGGCGGGGAGGGGGAGGAGGGGAGATGGGGTTAGAGATCCAGGAAGAGGCCCCTAGCCCACCCCCGGTCAGCATGGACACTTCCAAACTCTCTCTTGGCCCAGGAGGTTTTGCTGCCTACCTACCTCCCCAGTACGCAGAAGACAAGGCATAGAACCCTTTGCCCCAAAATCAGACCTTCCTCCGTTAGGACCCAGGAGTCAGGACCTGGCCGTTCTCTCACCCCCTCCCTTTCAAAGACCTTGAGGTCTGGCATGGCCATTAAAAGAACTTAACCAAAGGGCCTGTATGCATGCATATAAGCATAACCAATGGACGCAGACAACAGGGGGTGAGGGTGAGGGTGAGGGTGAGGGCATGATTAGGGGGTGGGGGGCAATGGGGGGGGGACAAGACACATATGTAATATCTTAATCAATAATTTTTAAAAAAAATGAAGCCCTAGCCAGGTTGGCTGGGTGGATAGAGCATCAGCCTGCGGACTGAAGGGTCCCAGGTTCGATTCCGGTCAAGGGCATGTACCTTGGTTGCGGGCACATCCCCAGTAGGGGGCGCGCAGGAGGCAGCTGATGGATGTTTCTCTCTTTCATCGATGTTTCTAACTCTCTATCCCTCTCCCTTCCTCTCTGTAAAAAATCAATAAAATACATTTTTTAAAAAATTAAGGAAAAATGGGGGCTAAAAGTTGCCAGAGAAGAGGCTGGAGATGGGGGCGGCCAGTTCAAAGGGGCGTGGCCAAGTGGTGCTAGTCTCTGAAGGCGGGGCCTAATATGGGCGTGGCCTCCGAGAGGGCGTGGCATTCCCGGGTGTTGATGTGGGCGGGGCCTCCGAGGGGCGGGGCCTCACCCGTGATGTGGATCTCATCCGCCGTCGGAGCTCGGATTTCCAGCTGCAGGCGCCCGCGGCGCTCCGTGTGGTCCACGCCGCACAGGGAGGGCACGCTGCGCACACAGCGCCGGTGCACGTTCATCTCGCAACCTGGGGGTTAAGGGGGGGCGGGGGGGAGAGACAAAACCAGGGGCAGCGCTTCAGGCCCCGCCCGGGACCCGGGGCTCCACTCCCCGGCATTTCCCCGAAGCCAGATGCTGCGCTTCTGCAGGGGCCCCAGATGCGCGCCCCCCCCCACCCCCCAACCCCGGTTCTGGCTGGAGCAGCGAGCGCAGACTCACTCACAGGAGCACTTCATGCCCTGGTGCACCAGCCCGTACAGCAGGGAGCCGCAGTGGTCGCAGAAGGTCGGGCTGCTGTAGCTGTGCAGGCGGAACTTGTGCTTGTTCCGGGGGTCCTGGGGGCGCAGAGGGGCGGGTCAGAGGGCGGGCAGGGGTGTCTGCACCCTCCGCGAGCAGCCCTGGGAGCTCCTCCTCCTCCTGCCTGGCTCTCCCTCATTCCTCAGCATTTATTGAGCAGCTGCTGTGTGCCAGCCAGGCTCTGTTCTAGGTGCCGGGACCCAGCCGCGAACCAAAACAAATCAAACCCCCTGTCCATCTACAGCCAAGGCCACACTTAATGGGCAAAAAACGAAAAGCGTTTCCCTTAAAATCAGGAACAAGTTAGTCAAGATGGTACTGTCCGCGCTGGCCACAGCCATCAGCCACCGAGAAGAAAGGAAAGGCATCCGGATTGGAAAGGAGGATGTAAAACTGTCACTATTCGCAGATAACATGATATTGCGCATAGAAAACCCTAAAGACGCCACCGAGAAACCACTAGATCTAGCAAATGAATTCGGCAAAGTAGCAGGATACAAAATTAATATTCGGCAATTGGTGGCATTTAATTTCTTTTTTGTTTGTTAATCCTCACCCGAGGATATTTTTCCATTGATTTTTATTTTTTATTCTTTTCAATTTTTAAACTTTTTAAAAATATTTTTTATTGATTTCAGAGAGCAAGAGAGACAGAGAGAGAGAGAGAGAGAGAGAGAGAGAGAGAGAGAGAGAAACATCAATGAGAGAGAATCATGGATCGACTGCCTCCTGCCTGCCCCACACTGGGGATTGAACCCGCAACCTGGGCATGTGCCCTGATTGGGAATCAAACCCAGGACCTTCTGGTTCATAGGTTGATGCTCAACCACTGAGCCACACTGGCTGGGCTTCCATTGATTTTTAGAGAGAGTGAAACGGAGGAGGAGAGACAGAGAGAGAGAAACATCGTTTTGAGAGAGTCACCTCGATTGGTTGCCTCTACATGCACCCTGACCAGGGCCAGGGATCAAGCCCACAACCAAGGTACATGCCTTTGACCAGCAATGAACCCGGGACCCTTCAGTCTGCAGGTCCATGCTCTATCCACTGAACCAAACTGGGCTAGGGCAATTCCTATTTTTAATAAAAACCAAAACACTCCTGTCCACATGGCCTTTGCTTTCTAGTGGAGGGAGACAGAAAATAAGCATGACAAATAAATTATATTGTATTGTGGATGGTAATAGGTGCTCTGGAGAGAAATGAAGGAAGAAAGGGGCCTGCCAGGAGTGGGGGGTTGGGGGGTAGGAGGGTGCTGAAATTTGAAATAGTGGACAACCAGAAGGCATTACTAACAAACAAGGTGGCATTGGGAACATGCCTGAAGGAGGTGAGGCTTCCAAAGTCCCATAACCCCTACACCTAACACCTCACACAGGCTGTTTTTTGAGGACTTGTGGTCCACTATGAGCTCCTGATCATTCATAGTCAGTCTCTGTCACTGCCTGCTGACCATCTGCCTTCTCTGGGCCCCTGCTGGGATGGAGAATCTGGCCTGTTAGTTATAGGGCCCCCGGCGTCCTACATGAAGGATTAAGTGTAAACCACACAGCAGGGCCTAGAGCAGCGGTTCTCAACCTGTGGGTCGCGACCCCTTTGGTGGTCGAACGACCCTTTCACAGGGGTCGCCTAAGACCATCCTGCATATCAGATATTTATATGACGATTCATAACAGTAGCAACATGACAGTGATGAAGTAGCAACGAAAATAATTTTATGGTTGGGTCACAACATGAGGAACTGTATTTAAAGGGCCAGAAGGTTGAGAACCACTGGCCTAGAGGGTTAAATGTGCTCAGTACTGCTACTCGTATGCTGTGGTGGTTGTTAGTAATTTCATTTTTTTAACATTTATTTTATTATTTTTTTTTAACATTTTTTTTTTAATATATTTTATTGATTTTTTTTTACAGCGGGAAGGGAGAGGGATAGAGAGTTAGAAACATCGATGAGAGAGAAACATCGATCAGCTGCCTCCTGCACTTTCCCTACTGGGGATGTGCCCGCAACCAAGGTACATGCCCTTGACTGGAATCGAACCTGGGACTCTTCAGTCCGCAGGCCGACGCTCTATCCACTGAGCCAAACCGGTTAGGGCGGTTATTATTATTATTATTATTTTAATTCTCACCTGAGGGTATTTTTCCATTGATTTTTAGAGAGAGTGGAAGAGAGAGGGAAAGACAGAGAGAAACATCCATGTGAGAGAAACACATCGATTGGTTGCCTCCTGCAGGTGCTGGGACCAGGGCCCCCCAGGGAGGAGCCTGCAACCGAGGTACAACGTACAGGCCCTTGACCAGAATTGAACCCTGGACCTTTTGGTCCGCAGGGCGACACTATCCACTGAGCCAAACCGGCTAGGGCCGTGGTCGGCAAACTGCGGCTCGCCAGCCACATGCGGCTCTTTGGCCCCTTCAGTGTGGCTCTCCCTAAGCCTTAGGAGGGCCCTAATGAAGTTAATAACAATGTACCTCCCTATATAGTTTAAGTTTAAAAAATTTGGCTCTCCAAAGAAATTTCAATCGTTGTCCTGTTGGTATTGGGCTCTGTTGACTAATGAGTTTGCCGACCACTGGGCTAGGGCGTTATCAGTGATTTCACTGCGGCCCCCACATAGCTCTGAATTAAGAGCTAGGCCATTTCCCGAGCTGTGCGATTTGGGGCAAGTTCACGTCCGATTGTGAGCCGTAGCGCCCTTCTCTGCCCAGTGGAAATAAACAATCTATATCTTGAAGCGTTGCGAACTGTCTAGAGTCCAATTAAGCGAGAATTTAGGGCACCAGTCAAGCTCTCTCCCTCCACCCCCCAACTCCCCAGCAAGGTCACAGTGATAAATCATCTGATGTTCGCCTGGTGCGAAGTATGCACTGGCCAGAGTTATCCAAGGGTGAAAATTCAGGACACTCCGGGACTTCTATGCATTTGGCAGCTCAGTGGCGACCCTATGTCGGAGGAGACTTGGGTGGCAGGGGGGTGGCTGGTGGCGGCCGGCCGAGATCTCTTTCTGTGCTCTGGCCTCTGAAGATACTCAGCTGATCCTGAATCAAAGGGCTCCTGCCTGCCGAACGGGATGCTGGGAGTGAACGCCCTCAGCAGGGTGGCCGGCACACGCGAGCCCGGGGGTAGAAGCTGTTATTATTCTCAAGGTGAACGTCACTTATGCAAAGGGGACAGCGCTGGGCTCCAGGGTCCACATTTTAACTCTGCCCAATACCCAGCTCTGTGGGCCCCAGTCCCTTCCGAGACCCAGGCTTCCTTCCTATAAAGTGTGTGTAGGGAGGAGTGTGTGTGTGTGTGTGGGGGGGGGGGGGGGGG
>NW_005874251.1:8833-16939 GCF_000147115.1 Myotis lucifugus | reverse complement strand
ACGTTTACTGGGAGGAAGCGGGGGCTGCAGTGGAAAGCAAGCCCGCTGCCGGCTCTGCCTGGGGGGCTCAGCCGGGGGAGAAGGAGCAGGCAGTGGTCTCACCGGCCACCACAGGTCAGAGGCACAGAGAGGAGAAACCTACTAAGTGGGTCCCCACCTCCTGCTGGGGGTGGGGGGGGGCACTGGTGGCCCCGGAAATGCCCTCTGCCCTCCCAGGAGCACGTGGCCTATGAGCGTGGCACCTGTGACGTACACGCAGGCTTCAAACACAGCCCCCTTTCCTGCCTGTGCATCAGGGAAACAGGCTGGGTTTCTGAGAAGCCCGCTGCTGGGTGGGCGACCTTTAGGTGCCGGTCCCTGCCCTGCCCGGCCGCTGCCCCGCTGCTGTGTCCAGGTGAGTGGCCTCCTTCAGCCTCCGCCTCGTCCTGCCAGCACCGCCGCCCAGGGCCCTGGGAGAGCAGAGGAGGTGCCCGCGGCCCCGGGAGGAGCACTCTGGGAGGAGGGACCATGGAGGGGACCTGCGGCCCAGGCTGGGAGAAGGCTGTGAGCGCTGTTCCGGGGGGTGGGGGTGGGTGGAGGGGGCGAGGAAACAGCCTGTGCAGGATCCCAGGCTGGCCCTCTCCCCTCCCACCAGGGTTAGTGGAGGAAGCCTCCAGACCCACGTTCCCTCCTCTCTCCTCCGGAAGCCCCTCAGCCCCCAGCCCTGCCAGGCTGCCAGGTCCCCGGCCCGCAGCGGCGTCTGCACCCATCACGGGGCTGCATGCCTTTCAGGCACGCGCCGGTGGCTCTGCAACCAGATATTTATGGGGCACGTACTATGCCTCTTGCTGGTCTAGGTGCGGAACAAGAAGGAGTTTCCACTCTCACAGTGCTTATGTCTGATCAGATCATAAGATGTGTCATACTATGTTGGCATATGGCAAAGGTCACATGTCAGCAAGTTGATACCTGTATCCCGTTTCCGGGGGTGAAGAGCAGTGAAGCTGGGTGAGGGGTGGAGACAGAGGGGAAAGCGATTGTGGAGAGGGAGCGCGGGGAAGGCCTCTGGAGGAGGGTGGTATTTAGGCAGAGACCCAAGGAGTGAGGGGTCCTGGGTGTGCAGGCGGAGGGAGCAGACAGGGCCAAGGCCCTGAGGTGGGGCCTTGCCTGATTTGTTCAAGGACCCAAACAAGGGACATGAGCCGCCCGTGTGGCTAGTGGGAGTGAGCGAGCCTGGAGGTGATGGGATGAGGATTTGGGCTTTGACCCTGAGCGAGCGGGAAGTCCTGGGGGCGGTGAGTGGCAGCCGGGTCCCGCGCCGGGTGCTCCGAGCTCCGTGAGCCTGCTGTCCTGGAGTCCCCGTCCCTTGGCGCTGGACACCTCTGCTGGGCCCCTTTTCCAGGTGGGGTCTGGTGAGCTTCGCTCCCTGCTCAGGACCACACCTGCTACTGCGCGGTGGGTCCAGGACTCCGCGATGCAACTCGGACGCCTGGTGTCAGGAAAAAGGTCTGAAGGAGCCTACTGCTACCCCCGGCACCATGCTGGCTGCTGTCCTTGTGACGCGTAACCAAGGTGGCATTTTGTTGACTGACAAATGCCGTGCTGCCTCTGTGGTGGGCACAGGGGCCCCACCATGGCCTGTGGACAAAGGAGCAAAAAGTGGCTTCAGGGGGGACTTGGGGTCTTGGGCAGCGTGAGAGGAGTGTGGGCAGGGAGGGGCTGGGCCCTCACTGCATCGGGCCTTGGGCGGGACCCTTCAGTGTCTGGCTGAGGGTGGCGTGTGGAGCCTGCAGGCCCAACGGGGGCCACCCACCCCATTCCAGCAGGTCCAGGGATAGAGAAAGATTCCCTCTGCAGCCCGTCTCCCCGCTGGGCCCTGTGACGGGCATTCGATGGGGCTTGTGGTGCTCAGACATGGGGTGGAGCGTAGACCCTGAGGGCCCGCTGCGCGGCTGTGGGACTAACCAAAGCCAAAGGGCCTTGCCGCCCGCCGCCTCCGAGCCTCTGTTGTGTGCTGTGTGTCTTAGAGCCCACGGTAAGGGCCACCGTACAGTGTTTGCCTTTCTGTGCCTGACATTCCCCTTAGCACCATGCTCTCCAAGGCCATCTGTCTTGTTGCAAATTTCAAGATTTCATTCTTGACGGAACGCAATCAAGAATGGCCGAGTAATATCCCACTGCACACATGTACGGCATCTTCTTTATCCACTTACCATCTATCGATGGACGCCCAGGTTGCTTCCATATCTTGGCTATTGTAAGTAATGCTGCAATGCATTGGGGTGCAGATGTCTTTTCAAGGTTGTGTTTTTGTTTTCTTCAAATAAAAGCCCAGAAGTGGAACTGCTGGGTCCTACGTACGTAGCTCTAGTTTTAATTTTCTGAGGAAACGCCGCACTGTTTCCCATAGTGGCTGCGTGGGAGCCTTTCATGTGCTCAGACGCTTTTCAAAGTGTCCTTGACCCTTCTCTCCTTTGCAGTGTGTGGGGGGGTCAGGCGTCCCTGGAGCAGATATCACTGAACCTGCCTTTGCCGCAAGGATGCTTGAGTGGAGGAACTTCAGGCAGGTCTGTGTGCCAAGGGCCAAAGGTTTCCTCCCCACTCACGGCCTGGCGGGTGTCCCTGGTCTCGGAGGAGCTGTGCACTCTGGGAAGGCATCGTTAGGCCCTCTGAACCCACAAGGAGCTCACACGCGCAAGGGGAGGCGGGCGGGGCCAGCCCAGGCAGGACTAGGTCGGGGAGAGTCCTGATGGGTCCTCCCGGGAAAGCCGTGGAGTCTGCGGGACACGCTCAGGACAGAAGCATCTGGTCCCGCTGCCCGAGAACCGGGCACACGGAGGCCGCGGGCTGGCCCAGCGCCTCGGAAAGCTGGCGTGGCTATTGGCAGTGACCGGAAGTTGGGATAAAACAGAACGCTCCCCGCTCTGGGACACCGTGGCCCAGGGTCCAAGGTGGCCAGTCATGGCTCATGGCCCTGGACTGAGCCCCCGGGCCGGCCTCTCCGCACCCCGGCTTCTGCAGGAACCCCCTTTGGCTACCCAGGCTGCACCTGCGGCCGCGGCGCTCGGGGAGGAGCTTCTCAACTGTGTTGCCGACAGTTTCCTACCACAGCTTCCTGCCCAGAGACAAGATCCACTACCCCCACCCTCCTCACTGTCCCGGACGGCCCCCACCTCGCTGCCCTGTCCTGTGCCCCTGACTCTATGGGAGCAGCTGCAGGAGTCTGTGAGGCAGGGCTGGCTGGGTTGGGAAGTGGAGAGGAGGGGGAGGTCGACCCAGCAGAGGGCACCGCACAGGTGCAAGTATGGAAGTGAACTTGAAGGAAGGCGACCCACGCAGCCCGGCTGGCGCAGAGGGTGGGCTGAGCGGCTTAGTTAGAGTCAGTGAAGTAGGCAGGAGGGAGCCGCAGCTGGTTCTTGAGCGAGGGAGGCCTTGGGAAGGCATCGCCTAAAAGCAACTTGCTCAGTTCATGTGGGAAACAGACTGTGGGGCTCAACCAACCACCGGCACCACGTGAGTTAGACGTGGATCTCAGTTTTATTAATAGAAACAGCAGGTAGAGATCAAAGGAGGTGATGGCAGCACAAACCAACTCGGCAGCGAGATCTGGCCTGGGCAGGTGGGTGTGGCAGCGGGTGAGCCACAGACAAGATGGCCCAGGTAAGGGGACCAGGGCTGCGAAGGGGAGAAAGGAGAAGCCATCAGAGAGGGAGGAGGCAAGCCAGAGCGTCATCGAGAGCCCAAGAGAGCCATGACGTCAGCAGGACGCGTCCCTAGTGCCCACACTCAGGGCCCAGTATCCAGGAGGCATAACTGTTTGCCTGGCGCCCGCCAGTGGTGACAGCAGTGCTCCCGGAGGCCAGCTTTTTGGGGGTGGGGGCTGGGGGTGGGGGGGCAGACCCTGAGGCTGGGAGAGAGGGTTGGAGTCAAGAAGGGGAGCTCTCTGCTTCCTGTTTCAGTTATTTAGTGCCTGGTGTGTCTGTACCTCCCAGCTCTTCTATCCCCCTTTAATTAAAAAATTAATTTATAAATTACATACTCAGTAATCCACTCATGAGAAATTCTGTAGATCTGACAAGTGCATAGAGCTGAGAAACTACCATCTCAACCGCGAAATCCCCTCATGCCCGTTTGGAGTCAGTCCTGCCCCCGCCCCAGCCTCTGGCAGCCACTGGCGCGTTCTCCAAGGACCCAGCTTTGAATGGAATCGGACAGTGGCCGTTTGGGGCCTGGCTTCTTCACTGGGCGTGGGCCTTTGAGGTTCATTCCTGCTGTTGGGTGTATCAGGATTCGGTTTTGGTGGATGGCTGAGTGGTATCTCAGTGTAGAGATGCTCCACTGTTTATCTGCTCACTTGCCGAGAACATGCGAGTGGCTTCTGGTTTTGGCAATTACGAGCAGACGGCTCTCCGGTTCCTGCGCAGGTTTCGTGCGAATGCAGGTTTCCGTTTCCCCAGGTCGGCTCCAGGAGCTCTCCTGGCTCCAGCTAAACCCCCTGGTGGAATGGCGACTGAGTCTGCAGCCCCTGGCTCATCGCCTCCAGCCTGGCCCTCCCAACCCTGGTGTCAGAAACAACCTGGTTAGAAAGTCCCTTCTGGCCCCTCCTCCGGTCGCCCTGACCCAGGCCTCTCCTGAAATGACTCCCATTTCAGTAGGGCAGATCCTCCAATAACGTGGTTTTTCGTTCCATGTTGTTTCGTTATAATATTGAACAAAATATATAGAAAAAAATTTTTTGATTCTCAGCTGGGCTGCTGTCTGTAGGGGTTTTCTCCAGGGACTCGGGTTTCCTTCCACATCCCAAGATGAGCACATGAGAGGAATCAGCGAGTCTACACTGTCCCCGGCTGAGTGAGTGTGTGTGTGAGTGTGCAAGGGCGCCCGTCCAGGCTGGGTCCCTGGCGCCTGAGCTGCCATGTGGGCTCTGAGTACCATGACCCTGACCTGGATCAGCAGGTTGGAAAGGAACTCTCATACTTGTTTTTACTCACCTCTCCTAAATGTATGTCTAGCTCACAGTTATTTCAATGTTGTTTTTTTAAATTTTTATTCATTGATTTTAAAGAGAGAGGGAGGAAGGGAGAGTGAGACGCATTAATTGGTTGTTTCTTGTACGTGCCTTGACAGAGGGCTGAGCCCACAACCTGGGTGAATCGGGATGATACTCTAACCAACTGACCTAGCTGGCCACGGTCAGCATTTACTATTAGAAGAGTTTTGAGTCTTTATTTAGAAGTTTGGTGGTGTTTTTGTAGCCATAAATACGCTGTATGAACTCTTGTTTATATCAATTAACCTATGGTAAAATTGGGTCCTTGTACATCATCTCGCTTAAAGTGCAGCTTCCAAGAACCTGTCAATAACGTTACGTGAGGACTGACTGATCTTCCTCTCAGACCCAGTACCCACCCTTCCATGTCCCTGCACCCCTGGGGGGGGGGGCAGCCTTTCTCAGTCCACAGAGCTTTCTTTGTGCCACTGCGTACATGTGTGTCACTGAGAAAGGCACCCAGGCCCTGTTCCTGAACACAGCCTATGCCTCGGGGCCTTGCTGGGCCCACCTTAGTGAGAAGTGAGCAGAAACTGCAGTGAGGAGACCATTTTTCAACATGATCAGCGCATTCCCGCTGACCGGGAGCAGGTACTCTCTGCCTTCCCTTTTAGCTGTCACACTGGAAGCAAGTGTCCTCGCGGTCTACTTGGTGCCTCATTTTTGTGCTGTTTGTTGGTGATTTCAGTTTAACTGGCCCCCAAATGCTGTCTAGCGTTCCTCGGTGCAAGACGGCAGTGAGGCTCCATATGGAAAAGTGCAAGTTAGATGAGCTTATGGGTGTAGTGCTATTGGCTGAGCGTTCAATGTTAATGAATCAACAATAGGAGGCGTCTTACAAGGTCATGTACTGCTCGGCTAATGGAAATGTGACCAGAGGCTCGAAGGAACCCACCCCTGCATGTCCCCTGCAGCAGCGGTTCAGCCCCTGCTAATCCCTGTTTGCACGGACTACAGACCTGCTGTGAACAAGACTGCACCATCCAGCTGGCCAGCCCCCAGTCCGTGTTATTGCTTGGATGGCCTTCAAAGGAAACTGCAGTCATCGGCACCCACCTAAAAACTTCTGCACACACATCACTAACCAGGGTCTAATATTTGATGGTTCTTTTTCACGGAGGGGTCCAAATACAATGAAATGAACAAATCTTAAGTGTACCTTCTCAGAGTTCTAAGGAATTCAGCATCCTGTGGAATCCAGTGTCCAGCGTCATCACCCCAGGAAGCTGAAGGTAGATAATTTTAGGTTCTGGGGATGCATGAGTGGTTCCAGGTGTGTGTGTGAGCCAGTGGGGGTGTCTGGCTCTCCGCACAAGGTCTCCAAACAGTCAGAGGCGGATTTGGGACTCCCTGGTGTGGGCCCAGCAGGCCGGGGCTCCTCTCCAAGTTGATTTTGGCCCAAAGTGGGCTCCACGCGGTGGGCACGGATGCCCCTCAAGGTGACCTCTGTCCCACTGTATCCGGGCCCGTGGACCGGGCTCAGGAAGCAAAGCCGAGGCCCTGACGCCCCGATCTCGCTTGCACCCGCAGGGTTTGGCGAGGCGCTAGGGCGCGCAGTTGGCGCGGGGCAGCGGCGGCGATGCCGGACCCCGCTGCGCACCTGCCCTTCTTCTACGGCAGCATCTCGCGCGCCGAGGCCGAGGAGCACCTGAAGCTGGCGGGCATGGCCGACGGCCTCTTCCTGCTGCGCCAGTGCCTGCGCTCGCTGGGCGGCTACGTGCTCTCGCTGGTGCACGACGTGCGCTTCCACCACTTCTCCATCGAGCGCCAGCTCAACGGCACCTACGCCATCGCCGGCGGGAAGGCGCACTGCGGCCCCGCCGAGCTCTGCGAGTTCTACTCGCGCGACCCCGACGGGCTGCCCTGCAACCTGCGCAAGCCGTGCAACCGGCCGTCGGGGCTGGAGCCGCAGCCCGGGGTCTTCGACTGCCTGCGGGACGCCATGGTGCGCGACTACGTGCGCCAGACGTGGAAGCTGGAGGTGAGAGCGGCTCGGAGTGGGGAGAGGGGTCCCCTTCGCCAGCCCGCGGTTTGCCGCGTTGCGTCAGGTTTGGAAGCTGGAGGGCTGGGCCCCGCTGGGAATGGGCCTCCGAGGCGGGGCCTGACCTGCGGGAAGGAAGGTGGAGGTAGCTCTGGACCGGGACCAGGCGAGGCTTGGGCGGAGTTGAGAGGAGGGTGGGTAGGGTAGGCAATGGGCGGTGGTCTTTGATCCCCTGCATTACGTCTGGGCGCTCGACTACCAGTGTCCGAGCTTCCAGCTGGAGACCACCGGGGGCTCGGCCCTGGGTGGGCGGGGACAGGACGGAGGACGGGGAGTGGGGCTGTGCTCACCCGTGCGCCTGGGGGTTAGGGAGCGATCTGAGGGGGAGGTGGGGGGAGATGGAAACCGGGTTCCTGGCCGCATATTGCCGTCACTTGTAAGAGCCCTTGACCTCCGTTCCCCAGGGCGAGGCCCTGGAGCAGGCCATCCTCAGCCAGGCGCCCCAGGTGGAGAAGCTCATCGCCACCACGGCTCACGAGCGGGATGCCCTGGTACCACAGCAACCTGACGCGCGAGGAGGGCCGAGCGCAAACTCTACGCGAGCTCGCAGACCGACGGCAAGTTCCTGTATGTGGGGCTGGGGCTGGGGCTGGGCTGGGGCGGCTCAGTGTGCGGCGGGCCTTCGGTGGGAAGGAGCGGCGGGGGTTCAGGCCCGTAGCGGGACGCCTGGGCGGGATCCAGAGTCTGCTACTTGCCAGCTGGGACGTGTGGCAAGCAGGTGGACTTCCTCTCCTTCGCTCAGCAAACAGTGACTGAATACTTACTATGTGCCAGGCACTGAAGACACGGCAGTGAACAAAGCAGACAGATCCCTGTCCTTGTGGAGCAGGGAGACAAAAAAGAGGAGCCCACACATGCAAAGTGTGTCAGGAGGCGGGCAGTGCTGGGTTGTCCAGGGGGGAGGGTGGGATTAGGTGGCCAGGGAATGGCCTTTCGCTGCGTGTGGCTTCTGAGCAAAGACCCCAGGGAGGGTGAGAAGGTGAGCTGCGAACCTCCTCTGGGAGAAGGGGGTCCCTGGCAGGTGGGAAATGCAAGT
>NW_005874251.1:0-8733 GCF_000147115.1 Myotis lucifugus | reverse complement strand
CCCAGTCACCATCGCCATCGCCATCATCATCACCATCACCATCATCACCATCACCATCACAACCATCACCATCACCATCACAACCATCACCATCACCATCACCATCACAACCATCACCATCACCATCACAACCATCACCATCACCATCACAACCATCACCATCACCATCACCATCACCATCACCACAACCATCACCACCACCATCACCACCATCACCATCACCATCACCACCATCACCATCACAACCATCACCATCACCATCACCATCACCATCACCATCACCACAACCATCACCACCACCACCACCATCACCACCATCACCATCACAACCATCACCATCACCATCACCACAACCATCACCACCACCATCACCATCACCACCATCACCATCACCATCACCATCACCACCACCACCACCATCACCACCATCACCATCACCACCATCACCATCACAACCATCACCATCACCATCACCACAACCATCATCATCACCACCATCACCACAACCATCATCATCACCACCATCACCATCAACACAACCATCACTGCTTCCAGGAACAGCGAGGCCGAGACCCAGCAAGTGCCCACCACCCCCACCCCAGCGCTGCCAACACCAATCCCAGCACCAAGGGCAGCGGTGTAGGGAGCGGAGGCCCGGCTGGCCTCACATCAGTGGTGCCTGCAGCGGAGATAAGAAGGTCATGCACCGAAGGTTTTAGAACCAGTAACGTGGTTCAGTGTAAGAAATGGATATGGTTCCATCGACAGGAACGACACCAAGGCAGATGAGTTTGTACACCAGACTCCCATCAAGAAGAATAACCCCAGGAAGTCCCTTCGCAGTGTAGGCGCTGGAGAGGCTGTGGCGTGTGAAGCTGTTGAGGGAGAACAGGTGCGGAGGCAGCAGATGGCACAGCCCAGGTGGAGTTCCAGCGCCAGGCCGTCACTGTGCGGCAGACCATGGCCGTCATAGACGGTCTCCACGTGGCAGGGCCCTCCCCAAAATGAGCAGCAGGATTCCCAGAATGGTGAGAGGGGGAAAGAATGAGGGGTCGAGAGGCTCCCAAAGGCCAGGCCCGACAGCGCTGGCCCCCACCTTACCACACGTGGAACCTCTGGGGGCGTGGACCACAGCATTCCAGCCCCCCTGTGCAGGGAGCAGGGGTGGGGGGTGCTGACCACCAGGGTGCAGGAGAAGAAGGCAGACCAGTGAGGAAATGTATGGGGCTATGGACCACGATGCTGCAGGGCTCTCCTCTTCAAAGACTAGAGCAGTGGTTCTCATCAACTTTGGCTGCACATTAGAATCCACCTGGGAATCTTTTTAAAACCCTGATTTCGGGGCCTCTCCTCCCGAAATTCTGTTTCTTTGTTATGGGGTGGGGCCACAACGTTAATAACAAAGAAACAGAATTTCCGGAGGATGGGGCCCAGAAATCAGGATTTTAAAAAGATTCCCAGGTGATTCTAATGTGCAGCCAAGGTTGAGAACCACTGGCCTAGAGGACAGCAGTGAAGAAGATAAGGAAAACCAAGGAGACGAGACCCAAGGTCAGCAGCCCCCTCAACGTCGGTACCGGTACCGCTGCAACTTCAGTTACCCACGCGCAGAAAACCCTGAACCACAAGATGGCAGAGAGACAGAAGCAGCTGGTCCAGCAGCTGAGAATTCGTCCACTCCCGAGGCTGAGCAGGGTGCGGGGAGGGGGGGTGTGTGGAAGGGGGGCTGAGTAAAAGTGCTGGCTACCATCTCTACCATCAAGAAGAAATGAATATGAAATTCCAGCAGTCAGAAATGGACAAAAGATTGGAGCTGAAGACCTTAAGTGCTCGCTTTTTGCCGTTGAACAGATAACTAGAAGGATGTGCGTTGTCTGTGCAGCAGGGGTTTTTATTATTTTTGTCTGAAGACATCTCTTTTAGATAATGACAATGTGTTTTTCATGGGGGAAAAAGCCTGGTTTTTTTTCAATATACCTTTAAAGGTTTTAAAATTGTTTCATATCTGGTCAAGCTGAGATTTTTAAAGAACCTCATTTTTAATTTGTAATAAAAGTTTACATCTTGATTTTTTCAAAAAAGTTAACAAATTGCAAGCACCTGCTAATAAAGGTCATAAATAATTAAAAAGAAAGAAAGAAAGAAAGAAAGAAAGAAAGAAAGAAAGGAAGGAAGGAAGGAAGGAAGGAAGGAAGGAAGGAAGAAAGAAAGAAAGAAAGAAAGAAAGAAAGAAAGAAAGAAAGAAAGAAAGAAAGAAAGAAAGAAAGACTAGGAGGCGGGTTCTTGGCTAGTTTACAAAACAGGAAGGAGCCAGAGCGCTTGGAAGGCAGTGAGGTCTGAGCGTCTCAGGACCTCATGAATTAATATGTGTGAAGTAGGACAGTGTCTGGCCTGTACTGAAAGTGCACCAAATGGTAGCTCTCACTGCATGTGCGTGAATGTGGGTCTGCCCACGTCTGAGTTACCGCTGAGCCTGTGGCTGTCTTCGTTACTGTGAGAGAAGCTGTACAGCTATTTAAATGACCCTGCTGGGTGTTTGAAAGCCCGCTGGCACTGCACTCTGGTCTGGACGAAGGTCCCTTTGTATACAGCTGTTATCCAGATGTCAGCTGAGGTCACGCTGGCCGTGAGCACCCTCTCTCCTGTGCCCTCAGGAAGTCCAGCGCCCTCCCCACCATGTCTGTGAGTTCTCCAGGCCTCCCTCCTCAGGCCCGAGTCCCTGCAGGGCTGAGTCCTGCTCTCATGCACCTCTCCTAGGGCTGTCCCTCTCCTGGGACCAGCCCACAGACCCCTGGACCTCCCCACCGTGTGTGGTCTCTGTGTGGGCACCAGATTGCCTGCAGGTCTCCCACAGGGTGCTGGTTCCAACACAGGGTGCTGTTGTCAGCCGATAAAATTAATTTTTTTACCCTAGCAGACTTCGGATAAAATTGCAGTAAAGTTTCTAAGGCTTCGGAGGGAACCCTTGAATGCATGTTACAGATCATGCAAGGAAGGCCTTAGAACAGTACCAGACAGGGCTGTTTTCTCAGGGAAACTGCACTTTGCATTTGTATCGGTTACTGTTTGCTATGTAACAAACTGCTCCAAGACCTACTGGCTCCAAACAACATTTTTTTAAATTGTCACAATTCTGTGAGTCAGCTGAGCCGTTTTCTTTGAGGCTGGGACTGAATACGTTGGGATGGCCATGTCGTGTGTCTGGCTATTGGCCCCATGTCCCCTGGGTGGCGGGGAGGCACTGGCCGCAGTGCTGTCGCTGTCCAGCAGGCTCGCCTGGGCTTATGCAGTGGTGGTGGCTCAGGGTTCCCACGAATAGTCACAGAGGGAAAGTGACGATACACAGGCACTTTTTAAGACTCTGCTTGTGTAATGTTATTGAGGTCCTATTGGCCAAAGCAAGTCATGTGGCCAAAACCAGAGTCACTGTGGGAGAAGGGACTGCCCACAGGAGAGGAACGAAGGCAGCCAGTTTTGCAAAGGCCACCACAGGATTGGAACGAGGAGGTCATAATGGAGGGGATGGGCCTGTCGAACACGGGTGTTTGGGGCTCCTTCTTCCCTCTTGAATTGCAAACTTGAGGGCAGAGCCTGCCCTGGGGCCTCGAGCTCCCTCTTCTAGTACGTGGTGAGGGCTGGTATTGGCCAGGTGGCACCTGTCCTCACCGGACGCTGCGCCCTCCCATCTCGGGCCTGGTGCTTGCTAAGACGTTACCAACATTTGGTCGCACGTCTCACGTACATGCGCCTGCTCCCAGGTGCCAGAGTGCCGCGGCTCTCTGGGAGGGTGACGGCTCTCCTGTTGGTGTGGCTGGTTCTTCCCCCTCATCTCGGCTTTCTCCTTTCTGACGTGTGACCTCCTTTCTTTGCATTTGCAGGCTAGGGCTTCCTTCCCTGCTTTCATCTCAATTCCGCTTTTCATCATCTCAGTTTCTGCCTTTCTTCTGTCTTGGTTTTTCTTTCTTTTTCTCTCCTCCCCTCTCTTCCCTTCCTCTTTCCCATATATGGACAATGATTGCACCATTCCAGTGGTGTTAATCTCCTCCAACCTTGGGTTACCCAAGGCCCCCTGAAAGTATCAAAGGATTCGGGGGGAGGTAAGGGGTGGAAGAACTGAGTAGAGCCTGCAGCAAGTAATCTTCTGAGCCCTCAGCTCAGCTTTAAAAAAAAAAGTTGTTGGTTTGGTTTTTTTTTTTGAAGAGAGAGAGGAAGGGAGAGGGAGATCGAAATATCAATGTGAGAGCTAAACATTGACTGGCTGCCTCCTGCATGTCCCCCTACTGGGGATCAAGCCCACGACCCAGGTATGTGCCCTGACCGGGAATCCAACCAGCAACCTTTTGTGCACAGGATGATGCCCAACCAACGGAGCCACTCCAGCTAGGGCCCAGCTCAGCTTTGACTTGTTTCATACCTTAACCTTCCACGGAGGATGTTTGACAAAGAATTCCACTGCCCCAAGGGAAAGTTTGCAGAGGTTTTGCATGGACACAGCAGCGGTTATGACAGGCTTAGCGTTAACCAGTCTGTTGAGATAAGAGGCATCTCAGGAGAACCAGGGCCAATGGCTTTCAGCACCGAGCAGGTCTATCATGACGACAGGCGCTTTGGAGAGCATGCAGGCTGCAAGGCTCAGAGGCAGGAGGACCAGCTGGCCATGGAGGCTGAGGCTGGAGGAGGTAGCATCTGGGTGCAGTGGAGAGACTGGGGCTGGTGCTGAGGTGCAGAAGCAGCTGGAGTGGTGACGTTCTGAGGGACAGTGACTGATGCTGGGGAAATGTCCCTAGTCCGAAGCAGCTGGAGAGACAGGCAGGGTGTGCTTTGGCAGAAGCTGTCGTGGGTTCTTCTTGTGGTTCCTCAGTCACTAACTGCTTTCTCAGCATGGAGAGAGTTAGGGGCTGGAGGTCAAAGCTGTAGGCACAGAACCTCACACAGGCGTGGAGGTCTCGGGGCCTGAGATCAGGACTCAGGGTGTGACAGAAAGATGCATCCACGCAGGCCTGCAGTTGAGACCAGGGCCACTCCCACCACTGGCCACAGAGATGGTACATTGTCCCTAATGCTGTTTGCTGCCAAAGCTGGCTGCCTTTCTGCATGATTGCAACATTTGTGGTGGTGTTTGATTCAATGTGAAAGCAAACTTGACCCCGGAGAAGGGCCATCAAAAGTATATTGTTAAGTGATTCTTAACCTCTTCTGGATGGTCCCCTTCGGGAATCTGACAGGAGCCGGGCCCCTCCCACACGTGCCCCCACAGTGCGGTCAGTGTGTGCAGGTGTGTGTGGGTAGACATGTTCTCACTGCACAAAGGCACCATCTTTGAGGGGCTCAAAATATCTTTATTTTGGCAAATTTCCAGCAGAGGACAATCAAGGGTCTCATTCTGTCACAGGTTGGTCTGTTACAACAGCGGGCGGGTCTGTGATGATGACAGAGTGACTTGTTCTGGTCTGTACAGAGGTGTCCCATGATCTAGCCACAGGGTTGTGCTTACTTTGTTGCTCTACATGTGGACATGACTTTCCCTAAGAGAATGGTCCTGTCTACCTGTGTAGACCTGTGTGTCCCCTGTGAGTGGCTTTGTGTCCACCATAGATGGCCAAAGAGCCCTCCATGGCTGGCCAAGAGTCCCCTGTGGCTGAGTGAGTGTCCCCTGTGGGTGGCTGAGTGTCAGGCCATGCAAGGCTGAGTGGGTGCTGTGGGGGGCCCAGCATTTCTGTGGGAATGGTCACATGTCTGCCCTTGGATGATGGGGTGACACTGTGGTTCCCTCTCTGCTCTCTGACCAGTCTCGGCTCCCCCAGTCCCTGCTGCTTCTCCGTGAGGCTCTGGGGTGCCAAGCCCAGAGGGTGTGTTTGGGGGACCTGGGACCCAGCCGGGGGACACCACGACAGGAGCCCAGGTGGTTGTAGGGGTGACCTGCTCTCTTTGTCCCCGCCAGGCTGAGGCCCCGGAAAGAGCAGGGCACGTACGCACTGTCTATGATCTACGGGAAAACCGTGTACCACTACCTCATCAGCCAGGACAAGGCCGGCAAGTACTGCATACCCGAGGGGACCAAGTTTGACACGCTCTGGCAGGTGAGCCGCCCGCCCCCCGATGTGAGGGAGCCGCCATGGCGAGGTGCTAGGCTCCTGGGAGGAAGGAGCCTGGCCCTGACGCCCGCCCCCTGCAGCTGGTGGAGTACCTGAAGCTGAAGGCGGACGGGCTCATCTACTGCCTGAAGGAGGCCTGCCCCAACGCCAGCGCCAGCGCCAGTGCAGGTGCGCGGGGCCGCCGGGCGGGGCTCGGGAGACGCTGGCCCTCAGCCCCTCACCGCCCTTTCTGTTCCCTCAGGGGCCGCTGCTCCCACCCTCCCCGCCCACCCATCCACGTTCACCCATGTGAGTCAGCCAGCATCTCAGAGTTGGGGTCTCTGGGGCGGAGCTGGTATGGGGGCTACGGGTCCTGTTCCCAGGGCGAGGCTGGGGAACGGGAGGAGGTGCCCCATTACTGTCCCTGGGAGTCCTCAGAGGATATGGGTCTCATGAGGGGCTGGTGCCCTCAGCTTGGGCCCTACTAACCCTGTGGCCCCATGACCTTTAGCCTCAGAGACGGACCGACACCCTCAACTCAGATGGATACACCCCTGAACCAGGTGAGCTGGCAGAGGCGGGGGTGTGTGATGGGTTTGGTGCCGGCTGGTGGCAGATCCCCGGCTGGCTCTGGGTGTGCTCAGGGAGACGGGGGCCTGTCCCGGCCCGTGGCAGTTGGCTTGGTTGGCCCTGATCACACACTGTGCCATCTGCATGGGCACGCCCATCACGCCCACCTGTGCATGTACATGGGTGTGTGCAGACGTGCAGGGGAGAACCCGTGGCTGTGCCTGGATGCCCAGGGCACAGACACATTCGTTAAGCACCTGCTGTGTGCCAGTTACACTCCGAGCTCACTGTGCACACGAGCTCATTGGATCCTCCTGGCATACTATGGGAGGCGGTCACAGTAATTCTCAATTTATAGACGAGCCAGGAGGGAGTAACTCTCCCAGGCCACACAGTAGGCAGTGGGGGGGCGAGACTGGACCCAGGCAGACAGGCTCCCGAGGCCACGCTCCTAAAACGCCCACTGCTGATGCTTGTGTGTTGGACGTGTGGATGCAAGCCTCCCCATGTATGTGCTCAGAGAACATACATGGTTGTGTGTGCACACAGAGGCTCATCTGTGGAGCCCTTGTAAACATGGCTGCCTGGTGCCTACGGAGACGCGGGCGGGCACAGACGTAGGTGCATACATGTCAGTGCACACACAGGCATAGGTGTGCACATTCCACCTGGCATACTAACAGTTACTCAGGCAGACATGGGTGGGAGTGTACATGGATGCATAAGTGTGAACACACAAGGGCACGCATGCTTATATGTGCACAGTGGTGCACGAGCCTTTGGGGTCCAGTTGGACGGGACTTCCCAGTGCACCCACAGATGGGACCAGGAGTGCACACATGTGCACACACACACGGACCCACGCGCCTGTACATGCTCTAGGTGGTACGCCCCTGTCCACGGTACATGCCTTGTGGGCGCTGAGGCTCCCTGCCCTCCCATCCCCTGCCCCCTCCCTCCTCTTGACTGGGAGTGCACGCCTGTGTGTGCCCAGCCCGCCTAGCGTCCCCAGAGAAGCCGCGGCCCCTGCCCATGGACACGAGCGTGTACGAGAGCCCCTACAGCGACCCCGAGGAGCTCAAGGACAAGAAACTCTTCCTGAAGCGCGACAACCTCCTCGTAGCTGACATCGAACTTGGTTGCGGCAACTTTGGCTCCGTGCGCCAGGGCGTCTATCGCATGCGCAAGTACGACTGCTGGTGCAGGGGGCCATCCCCGGCCTGCGGAGAGGGGGAGCCAGGAGGCGACATCAGTTTGCCTGGAAAACAGACCCTGGGGGAGGACCTCGCCCTTGGGGACAGCACCTGAGGGAGTGAGAAGCAGCGGGAGCTGTAGAGGGGCCCCCTGAGCCCCTGCGTCCGCCCGTCATTGGATGCAGGCTGCCCAGGGGGGAGTGCACCTATGAATGGAACTGCTCTTTGCAGTGAGGGGCGGTTCCGGGGAGGACTTGGCCGTGCACTGCCCCGCCCGCACTCCCGGCAGCCAGGGATGAGTGCCTGGGTCTGCAAGGGAGATCTGGGTGGCAAACCACAGCGTCCACTACACAGTCCAGGGAGAGGGAGCAGGTGGGGGCACGAGGGGCTGAGCAGGGCCGCACTGACTCGTGTGCGCCTTGGTTGGGCAGGAAGCAGATCGACGTGGCCATCAAGGTGCTGAAACACAGCACAGAGAAGGCGGACAAGGACGAGATGATGCGCGAGGCGCAGATCATGCACCAGCTGGACAACCCCTACATCGTGCGGCTCATCGGCGTCTGCCAGGCGGAGGCCCTGATGCTCATCATGGAGATGGCGGGCGGCGGGCCGCTGCACAAGTTCCTCACCGGGAAGAAGTGAGCGGGCTGCGGGGCGCTGGGACGGGGCGCGGGGCGGGGCGCGTCCTGTCCACTCACGGGTGTGCTCCACCTGCGGGCACACACTCACTCTATTATTACATTTTTGTTTATTGATTTGAGAGAGAGAGAAGGGGGAGAGAGGCAGAGAAATCGATTTGTTGTTCCACTTGTTCATGCATTCACTGTCTGACTCGTATGTATCCTGACCGGGGATCGAACCTGCAACCCTGGTGTATTGGGATGATGCTCTAACCA